>NW_019213103.1:223122-437477 GCF_002532875.2 Varroa jacobsoni
GTATAATCACATGTTAGCCACCGAGGTCAACAAAACCTTTCAAAGGCCAAGTATACTACGATACCTATTTTTTTTAGAGTACTGTACTTGCGCCGTTTGATTTAGCTTACGGTATCTGGAGAAAGTATCAAAAGGTAGTTTAGCAGTCCAATGTTGTCATATAACGACGTTCTAAAGCTAATATCTTGTTACCCATATGAGGTTGTCAAAAGCAAGTTCCGACCATAGTCATATCATCCATGCCACCAACATGACGCTGATTCATATCGCGTACATAGGAGAAAAATCTGTGTTAAGTCTTTTTCGTTGTTTTGAGTCATAACAGCGGTCATGAGGCGATGAGTGTGGACAGGCAGCATACACTGCTTACACAAAAAAGTTTATTAACTTCAGGGTAATTGTGCCATGCTCAAACCTGACTAAAAGAATTTAGCTGCAGGTTGACTATCCTTACCGCAGCCAGCCGAAAAGAGCTGGCATAATGTTTGATTTAAAACCCAAAGATTTCCACGACGTTTTACCGTAAACGCTCCAGGAAAACATAGGGCAACAGGCGGTGTTTAAAACTAATCACACGTGATGCCAAGGCCGGTTAACAGAGGCGCGAGCTTTTGGGCGATAAAAATATGGCTGAGGTGGGCGCCAGTAGAATAGTTTACCTTTAACAAGGCATTTCAGTGGATCGTTTCCGGAAAAGTAAATAAGCGACAAGCAGTACACACATTCTGTGATTTTTAAAACTTCAAGATGCTAACTATTACTCTAGCTACACAAACGATCGTCTAACCCTTAAAGACTGTACCTTATCTGACAGTAGCATTCCAGAAACATCTGAGTCACTCATATGTTGTCATTCAACTCGTGAACCTCGAATTCCAGCGTAACATGGCGAATGCTTTCGCTACTTACGTTTTTTCACTTAATCAATTGCGTTCTTACAGATAAGAAAAATAAGGATCTGCATACCGGGGCATTTGTTCATTTACACCGGGCTTTACAGAAACTCCGGGTGAGGTAAAATTTCAAGAAAATTCAATCAAAATCTTTGACGGCTTTTCGACAAACGACGTAATAGCTATTAGCACATATACATATAATATACAATTCACATGATTATCGAAGTACAACTGCCATCGCCTCTTTTAACAACACTGCTTTAACACTATCAGGAAACAACATTTTTATCGAGTTTTGTGATATGATCTAACCAACGAGTAGGCACGTAAGTTATACCATAGCGGTTGTTCAGATGTCAGAGTATGAATGTGTTATTAACCATATTCCATATGTTCGTTCTTCCTGATAGTTGTCAAATATTATATATATACATATACTATATATATATAGGTCAACAACATAATACTTTAAGCATTCATAACAGAATCATTAAAACACTTTGCGTCCTATATGGTCTATGTCTTGTTAAGTTTATAAAACTAATCCGGGAGATTTGCCGGATGTCTTAACGATGGCACCACAGGGCAATTAGTGGCTTGATATATATCACAATTTCTACCGCATGTTCGCATGAGCTCATAAAAATCCGATCCCTTTAGCGCCATAAACGGCAAAGTAAGCAACGAAACGCCTATTTAGCTGGTTTATACCTTCCCACTTGTTGTTCCTCATCACACCCAAAACAAAGAAATCTTCGCGAAATTTTGCTTCCACTTCCTAAGGATGGCCTTAGAAGCTTCTATTCTATACTGTGAGCTCAAAGCGACTCCGTAAGTTCTCGGATATAGTGGCGAACTAGCTAAGAAACACGCGAGGTGATTTTGAGTCTTTATGTATAGTCTCAGTGCCATTTCGAGGAAAAAGGCTTTGACGCGATTTAATTGTTAGAAGCTCTACACTATAAAATCCTTTCAAATAACCCGTATCCCTTATGTTGCGACTAGAGTCACCTTAAAATTAAACAAGTTAAAAGAACTTGAAAAGAGTAGAGATAAGACGATTTCACTGCTCATTTAACTGCCTTTTTGTATCTTTCAACGCGCGCGATGAAACTTTACCGTTGGTGGAGAAGGGCAACTCAGGGTATAGAAACTAATTAAGATAAGTAAGAGGTAGTTTGGCGAGGTACAAAGTATCAGAGGCCATTGTCCAGTTTCCCCCTCTAATCTTCATCGCCTTTATCTTAATCGACTAAATAACTAGTCCCAAATATGTCGCTGTTATTTGAAGCCGGAATAAAGTTTAATGCACCTACAGCCTGTTTGACCCATATATAATTAAATCACTCGCGTACAAGGTGACTTCAGTTAGCCCTCTTATTTAATCAGAAAAACCCTTTAGGAAGATAGAGAATGAAAGTGGGCTTAATTTATGCCTCCTGAGTCAGGCTACTTGCCTGTGTGAAGGGTGGGAATTCGGTTACTCTGTCGTTGATGGCATTTCTGCCCTCCTGAAGAATCGCAGCGGGAAGAATGAGCACATTTACAGGAATACCTATCTTAGCCAACATAAGGATATCCTTGTCCTCGGGCTCCTAGTCGAAGATTGTATTGAAATCGACAAACACCGCCTTCAGCGGATTGAGCAAAGTGACAAATACTCTCTTGACGTCGACCATCAGGCTCCTGCAGGTAAGTTTTACGGAGCATTTTTTCCGCAACTCATGTTGCTCTCTCTACATGGCGTGTGCACTTTCTAGACGAATTCTAGCTGTTCCTGAATTAAAAAAAAAAACACGTTTCTTCATTATTATGCTTGGGTATTCCTTTCCTTTAGGAATCATCAACAGAGTAGCATCTCTCTACTGAACTGAGTGTGTATTAGTACATAAACATTCACTAAATAGTGCCGTCTAGCACGGTGCTAAAACAATGATGCATGTAAAATGCTCGTTGTAGACCCTGTTTGGACCGGCAACTGTCTCGTTGCGTTAATTTCCCAGATTTTTTAATTCTTGCATTGCGAGGTATTCTTGAAGGACATCATGTTGTACTGAGATCCTTTTTTTCTATGTTGCGGCGAAAAAGAGCATTGCGCGTTACATCGTATCCCTTGACGCAAAAATCTCTGAGAAGTTATTTATGAGGGCTAAGAAGCTCATCGGACAAGCCACCGAGCTACTGTGACGCGTTAACCGCTTGTATGGTTGATATTCCGCATCAGCAATCAAACGGACCTCCCACTGTTCGAAGTATTGTTGCCTTTGTGACGTATAGGTTTTTCGATATATCGATTGAGAAACAGAGCTTAATGTGTAGAATTCGGGCTGTATCTTGGCCATAAATCTGAAAGCCATCTGGGATCTACGGGCGAGGCTGCAGGTCTAGTTAGATTAAGGCCTACGCTTCCGGAAGCGGGACAAAGGAGCAGTTCCGTAGGCTAGAGAATTTCAAACAGATACTACACATAAGTTTCGATATTTATCACGTCCGGTGCAAAGAGAGCTTCGTGGGTGCGTTCCAGGAGCGTGTCTACATTTATGCGTCGTGATGAAGAAAATGCAACTTGGACGGTGAGGTCTATTTCACAGCTGTATAAACACGAACGTTTGCGAGCTCTGTCAATTAATGATTTTTACCTTGACACCTTATTCTATCAATTTTTCGTGTTCGGTTGCATTTATCATAAATAAATCGATTTACTAAACTCCCTGTATGTCCTGTATATGTAATCCAATGTCTAAGTGGGATTGATTACCCAGCAACTGTAGCCCTCGAGAATAGAAAAGCAGTAAGGTAAAAAGAGCTAGTTGTCCGAGTTTTTGTTAGCAGAGGCATGCCCATACTGTTCAGGATTCTCGAGGAGAAAAACATCAGAATTATAATTCCTCTTTCAGGTCCACGGTGTAATTCTTAACCTGTCTTCAAGATCCGGCCTTGCTACATGCTCCGTGATTATCCTCACGAGCGAATGCGATAATTCGAGATGTCGCGTATTAGGGTCAGTCCTCCTGTAGATTTATAAGGAAGTATTTGAGGCCGATGCTGTAAATTACAAATCTGTGCCATCTTTAAAAACATTTTGGTAATTTTTCTTCTGTAATAGATATAATCTTCTTGACTTAGCACAACACGGTTTCGTCATAGACCGATCTTCTTCTACAAGACTGTTGGAGCTGTATCAAAACTTGTACATCAATGCGCATGCACATTTTCAATGTGCATATTTTTTTTATCAGTAAGGTGTTTTTGATAAAATATATTGAAATCACCCGCGACACCATTCTCTTATGCGTCAAAGCGCTCGTATCAGATCGATGTTAACAATAATATACGTCAGTCTTAACCCTCAACTACTGGCATTCTTCTAAGCAGCTGCGTTCTTTAAATGTAACACAATTTTTTTAAGCATACACCGATATGATGTATGCTTAAAATTTATTATACAATTGTGAATCGTCATTTCTATACAATACTGCAATACACCGTAGATGATATCGTCCGCTTATGTGATGGTAACGGGATACTACTTTTAAACTAAACGTGTATAGTAAAATAAACTATGGACGGAGTTACGCTTTTTTTTTGCCGCTGTAACGAAAGATCTGGCTGTATCGCTTAAGTTGATTTGAACGAACACATTGTTGTGAACTATTGGTTCACACTGTGCAAACTGCTGCAGCTCGCATCATGACCAACTGTGTGACTTGTAATTCATTTCTCCGCAATTAAATTCGTTTATTGTACAGTGATATGTCTCTACGCCAATCCCAGCACCGCTTCTCTTTGTCGCTTTCGCTGACCATCGATGCTGTGCGCCTATCGACTCGATGCTGTATTGACGCTGGACGATGAGAACTGATAAGGCTATACTAGCAAGGCACCTTCACCGCCTTCTAAGGGCCTACTACCCAGCAATGTAACTTGAGAAGGAAGGACCTTTCTTCCGGAAGTTCTCCTTCTCGCGCACCTTTGAAATCAACACCTTCAGAGCCCGGAAACAGCATTACGCATGAAAATATTATTTCACACTATGATTTCGGTGGTCAGTTAAATACGTAACATGACTATTCTACTAATATTTTAATAAAGAGTAGTTTTAGATATTTTATCATAAGAAAAGGCGATGGTTATGTCCGTTTGTATAAGTCAATTGTTTTATCAAGACTACTGTACAGTTCTCCAGTCTGGGCGCTTAGAAAGGCATATCAGCCTATCTGAAAGTGTTCAGACACTTCTTCACAGAAGACCTCGATGGTGCAGCTCGTCAAAGGAAACCAGGTGTATTTGCGCTCCATCACTTCAGTCTTGCAGAGACAAAGTGTACGTGCAAAATCTAGCTAGACATCTCGTAAACTTGGGAAGCCAGAATTTCATTCAGCTTTAAATTTCAGATGCGTATGTATGCAGAATGCTTATATGGTAGACACACAAGGAAGTCACCTCCTGCTAATATTGTACACAGTGCTTTGGGCATTGCAGGGGATGAATCTTGCCATGTTACCGCATACTACGCCTACCTTATTGTGAGCTTCCTCTTTGACATGATGAAGATGCATTTGAGTCCTGAATCTTGTTTCATATTTTCTTCGTGGATTAGTAGACCGTATGTTTGTTAACCTTTGTTCACTTCAAAATTCAATTATTTCTGCCATCTAATTTTGTCAGGTAACTTCAAGCTTACCTTTTCTGGTATATTGATTGTATGTTGCATGCAGTTGTGAACGTCAAGCCAAAAGATGACAAATAGGAGTGAATAGTGAGCGTAATAAACACTTCGCGATAGTTTTTCATAGGAATGATTGTAGCATTAAGGCACCTTCAACTCGTATTGTTCATCATAAATTATCAGCAGCAGCAGCATCCATTGCGAAGACTAAGAAAGTACTAGTCGATCGGAAGCATATTTAGTTTAAACATCACTTGTGTTTAACAAATTGACATAGTTTTCTCATTTTGCTGTTGGCTTACTTTTACACTATTTGATTATATAAATTGATTACTCATTAGTTACTTCTACTTATGTTTTATTTTTAGACTTCAAACACAGCATCTTTTCTTCTATATAATATGGCTATAAATCCAGAAGCACAGGAAAGAGCCTACAAGGAGGCTTCGTGCTTAATGGAGGGCCGTCCAAGCAAGGATGTTATAGCCGATGACCTCAACAGAATTCCGTACATCAAGGCTTGCCTAAAAGAATCTCTTCGGTTAGTATGGTTGTTCTATATGAATACTCGAACTCACACACTTAAGCAACTTCCTCATCGCACTGATGCGTATTACATATAGAAATCGTCTGCAATTTAACAGTTGTATTTGTCCTGTTACAATTTTCACCCAACTATTCCTATAAACCTATTGAAATGTTCAAATAACTGTGCGCTATCCAATTTCCTGATCTTAGTAATTATACCTTACTAGTTTTGATTTTTTCCGTTCGCTTGAAACAACTGTTTAGTTACTCTGACTGCGATTTTTTACGCTGCTCTGGTTTTCCTAAGATCTTGTTGTAGTTGTCCCATTTCTCTGTGTCACTCATTCCGTATTTCGATTACCATTAAGCCGTCTTTGTTGTACTACTTTTAACCCATTACCGCGTTGCAGTTGTACCGTTACTTTAACGTGTGTGCCTTTGATGACTGAGATGGTACACTGTTAACTTAGCTGTCTATCAGCCTGAGTCCGCGGTGCGGGTAGCCAAAGATCTTTAGGACAGGCCACATACAACCCGGGTATTTGACTTTCCTATATATGGTAACACATGTCAAGGCAACTCCTTGAGTAGCTTAAGTAACAAGTAACAAGAAACTGAATACTGAGACACTGAATCAAATACAGTGGCAAAAATGGAAAAATCAAAAAAAAAAAAGGAAAATTTGTATTCATTAGGCAGAGCTCAAAGATATAAAAGCTTCTTAAATGGTGAGCCGTTGGAGAAAATCACCTAAAACTGTTTTAAAAAGTTTACATTGGAGTTTATGGAAATGTCCTTTTATTTACATCTTAGCATAAAACTTCCGTAGATGCTGTTCCTACCGTATTTTTGCCGTACAGATGTAACAAACATTGTTAGAGTAGAGAGATATTCTAGATGGCTGACAAGCCGACTGTGGGAGACATCTCATGGGAAATGTTAATCATTTTGACCGTTGGATTATTATTACCATCTATTTCCCAGTCCATAGAAAACATGGATAGTCCACAAATTTTAACACATGAAATAGTTCATGGTTCGGAAACTCTGTGTAGGCCGTATATAAAATTGCATAGCAGAAGCATTATAACTAATCAACTGGCAAATATCTAGCTGTACATATTTCAAATCAGCATATGGCGAACGAACACAACTGTAAATAGGGTTCTCGCTCGTCATATTTAATTAGAAGATACGTCGACTAAGCGACGTAAAGTATTCAATTAATGGAAGTATCCCATAGATTAGAAACTAGCAGTAGTTATTGGTCAACCAAAGAGCAGCCCATGGAAAATTTTCCTAACATATTTTTTTCTTAGTGATATGTTAGAAGTCTACGCCGCGTATACTAACAGGATGATTATTAAGAAGTCTATAGAACAGAACAGCGCCCATTAAATGTGTTACAACAGTTGTTCTTGTTACAAGGGGCAAGTAACAGAGCGCAAGATCCACTGTGAATACAAGTTACAGCACTGTAATCGATAAAAAGGGGGAAGGACAAACAATATCACTCAAAGTGGAAACGCGTCTCAAAGAGGTACCTAAAAATACTGTTTGACACTTGCTCCTAGAGTTTTATAGTTGCTGTTTGCGGTTCCTATATTTCAAGGCGAGCTACAAAAAACCCAAGAGATCTTAGAAATAAACAGTGGGTGATAATAAGTCCAATAATTAGGTATCCGTCACAAATGCAAAAACGTAGATTTAAAAATATCAGTTCTCAAACGGTTGAATATATATTGCCATATAAAGTTTTCTTCAATAAACTTCTTAGTTAAAAAGAAAAGCTAATTTAATTCATGTAACAGTTTTTTGATTATTTTGGGTTTTTAAATTAACGTTGGTTAAATCTGACTATTACTTTTCTAAACCTACTCGGCGTATAATTTGTTTTATTTATTTATAAAGTATACTAATTCATACTGCAATGTTTATCAATATAAATATTCCAAGTACTTCTTTTGATTAAAAGAAATATTTGTATGGCAACGGTATGATATGAATATTTATCGAGAAGATCATTTTAAGTAAGCAGACGTTTATCAGTATTTCAGTGGTATATATTTTTTTGTAAATATGCACAAAAGCCAAAGATGACTTTTTTAGCAGATTTTGCCATTAATATTCGTCATAACGCCAACATAGGTAAAAAAAAACCTAATACTTTAATAGCCCGATAGTAACGACTTCGCCAGTGAGAGCGCGTTCTCTTATTTAAATTTTAAAAATCTAGTGACAAAGATCCGTCTTCCTTCGCGAAAAAAAGCTTGTGGCATTTTTGAGCGCTATAGCATTTAAAAATCCGAGTGGATAAGTCTCTGAGCATTGAATATATCGGTAAGTTAAGCTATAATACGTTCTCCTGTAAATCTCACGGTTACTAGATCAACGGAAAAACCATTACGTAATCGTTCTATAGGTAGTAGGTATTTACTTGCCAGTTACTTGAACTTTCTGCAAAAATCTGTTGTACCATGCACTTGGAGTAACCTTGGTGAGGATGGCGAATTTTATTTCCAATAGGATAGAGAACCTGAATACTATCATCGTGATGTAAGACACATATCTTAATGAGAACCTTTCAAACAGTTAGGATGGATAAAGAACAGCCATGAAGTACCCTGCCCGTTCCCAATGGATTTTTCTTGTAAAGACATTTTAACATAAAGCCTATGCCAAAAAATGATTACGTTGGAAGATATAAAGCCGATATTGAGCAAGACTGCGGCATAGGCCCAAATTAAATGGCTGTTAACGTTGGTAAATTAATAACCTCATCGTTATCAGCAGTGTATTGACCATGAGAGTAGTGATTTTAAATATCTGCAGTAAGAAAATAAAAATTTAGGTTATGATAATTCAAATTGTGCGATGTTTTTTTGGGACACCCTGTATATATCCAGAATGGTGACTTTCAAGGAAAGAGCAAGCTTGATCCCATGATATATACTGCGTCGATTATATCGCTGAGTGCTTGACAAGGCCTCCGGGTAAAATTTAGAATTTAGCTATGTTTCGCATCGCATGCACTTTATAGGCTTTCTTTTCATAAAACCAATTCAACGGTTTTCTAACAAACGTAAGTAGATCTTATATTGTAATATATGTAAACATATATCGTTTGCGTGGGTCCCGTTGTTTCCTAACCCTTTTTGCCGCCACAGGGAAGTAAAATACTGCTCTGGCTGTCCCTACCATAGCCAGTAACGTCAATGGACGTGAGCTTTATGCTGCGTGTGATATTGTCTTCCTGCACGCGGCATCTCATCACTCATTTCTATACCCACCCACGGAAAACTTCAAAAATAAATACAGCGGAGTCGGCGGTCATGCTCGCGGGTGAATCGAGGATAAATTAGTCAAAACGGACACACTCACTCAAGAGTTCATAGCTAAAAAGAACTAAAACTCTGCTTGTATGAGCTTGTTACTGGGGGCGAAAGAGAAATCCTTTGCCCCGGACAGACCGAACACGCTACAAAGTGATCTTGGTGTATTATCAACTCTGTACTTTATATGGCTTTAACGGCCCGCGTACCTCCAGCGGCCTTGATCTAAAAGAGCCTCGAAATTGTTCCATCGACTTAGCGGTCCAAATACTGGGCGTAAACTAGAAACATCGATTCATTTAGAAAACAACGATTCAAAATAAACTTGAAAAGATAAAAGGAAGTCGGGAAATATCCATTTATTGACTAGAAAGTGGAGTAGTGTTAATATGATTAAGTTAATTTTCCGAATGATAAAAAGCAGTAGCACTGAGAGTCAGCAGGAAAACCATAGGTTGACTTGGTAGAATATTTCAAATGAATGCTGTTAACCGTAAGAGTGATAGAACGATTTAGGTAATCATATGTCAATCAGATACATCCGCATAAACTATTTGTTAACATGTGAATGTACCGTTTTAATAGGATATCTATGAATACTATGAGTTCCTAGATGTATGTTCCGCTGCCTCAAAAGGGTATTAATTGATGCAGAAAAAGGATTGTGTCGTAATTTATTGATAAAATCAACCGTGACATTACTTGGTTAATCCAATATTACAGCTTATTTCCGTCGATTACTGGGGTTTACCGTAAGTTTGACAAGGATGTTACCATGTCAGGATATTGTATTCCCAAAGGGACTGTGGTGTTCGCAAACTTTTATATCACTGGTCGCAATTCATCACACTTTGTTGATCCTGAGCATTTCCGGCCAGAACGCTGGATGAATAAGACCGACAGCCACGCTTACGCCTCTCTTCCCTTCAGCTTTGGGCCTCGTATGTGCCTTGGACGGAGAGTTGCTGAACTTGAGCTGTGGACGTTAATGATCAAGGTTAGTGCTAAGTAATAAACAAATTTTTATTTGTACTGACTATGACCCTTTCACTATTCTCAAGTAATAAGTAATTTATTTCAAGTTTTGATTAGTAATCATTACGCAAGTCTATTTCATACTCTTCCTGTTCTATTTAGAGCCATGCATAAACTCATAGATGCTGCTGCGTTTAAATCAAGTAATCCTAGAGCTCATGCTATCCGACTCGAAAGCAAACTCCAGGATCGCTCAGAATGTGGTTATGGCAATGAGGTTCAGCATATGGCTAGAACCTATAAAAGATTTTTTAAATGCTTTACCACGAATTCAAGTTTTATTTGGTATGGAAGTTTCGCATAATGTAATCGTTAGGCTAACTCTACTTGCCAAATATAATTCCAATCTATGTATGTACGTTTTCGAGGTGACCCGAACGGTATATAGGGGTAAGAGAAGCTACATGGAACAGGGGCTAGATAAGCGATTCAGTTCCTTTCTAGCAAGTAAGCATTGATTTAAAATTTTCGTATTATTAAAATTTTAGAAGTTTTGAGGTGAACCCGAATCAGAAACTTCGCACAATTCGCGTTATTGGATATTTCTTTTAACCAAACTTCAAGAGTGGGTGACACATGAGACATCTGTTTTTTTGCATTTTGTCGAATTTTTATTGATCGATAAACACGCAAACTAATTATCTTTATCTAATTTTTTTTATAGTTTTGCGTATTTTTAAAGGCATTACATTGAGTTACGACACACCATTGCCCTGAGGGCCATAAGGTATCATAGTCCTCATTCTCACATTTTGTTGACGCAAATAGCAGTACATGTGGTTTATTTTTAAGAAATTTCGGCAATTATATTGCAATGTAAATGTATATACTATAGTTGTTATCATTCGGACAACATTGTTCACATTTACGCTACGTTGGTTACAGTTTTGATTATAGATCATTATGGGTAATTATTTAAACGAAAACCATGTATAACCACGATATTTGTATATATTTCAATGTAGTCAAATTGACTTTGGACAATCCTTTGCACATTGGGATTGTTCCTTATCCATACTAAAACAAAATGCAACTCGTGAATGCGTCAGTATTTAAACTAGCTGAATACTGGTTCGCACACATGGGAGAACTCCGTGCGAGCCTACGGTCTATAAACCATTTTTCAAAATCTGAACAACTTCTTAATGGAAAAATTATTCAAATCTCATCAGCATGTCGAAATTGTTTTGTGAGATTTCGTAAACTTTCGTATTTCAACCTTCTACAGCAGCAAAATAAATAAGTTACCATGTAAATGGCAGAAAATGATAGTTAGTGGCAACGCATGCTTCCAATGAACAAAATACCTAAGCCTTTAAAAAATTTCAACTAGTGTCTTATTGACGCCATTTCGAACGACCAATACAAAGAAAATCAACCAAAATAACTTTAAACTCTTTTCGCGTTTGCTATAATTCATGCGATCAAATGTAGCAGACGAGCTGAATCTGACAAAATACGATTTAGTAAAGTGATTAAGGTAAAATTATGTAGTACAAGTAACAAGTTACACCTATAGAAAGCTATTAAGCTGCCAAAAATGTGAAAGAACTTTATGTATCTATCTATAAATTATGGTATTAGTAACGAGATAGGCAAGCAGTCAATTTAAGTGCACGTTTAGTCGTTCCCGTTTTTACTGGCAGCCATCTGCTCATTTTAAAATGCATTATAGTTGTTATTATCATTACTATAAAATATATTTGTGTATCTTTTCGTCCGGTTAATTTTTTTTTTAGTTGATGCTTAATTTTCGGCTGGAATATAAAGGGCCTCCCCTTGACTTCAGAGGAAAACTCGTCAACACACCGGATCGAGACTTGAACATTATCTTCAATCCAAGGAACTGAGTTGCCGCTATAGTAGTACTAAATAAATAGCACTCCAATCATGAAAACCCGATGCTTTTAGCTAGATGAACAATACTCATTTTAAAATTAAGTACCTAATGTAGCAACAAAAAATTGCATTAATAGTTTAAAAGCAGACAAGGTCTTTAATTTTTAAAGGGAATTCATGATCAACAGGCTTGCAATGGCCACTCTTGCTGCAATTTAATACAAAAGCTGTACAAGGAAAACATGAGAGCTGTGCAATACAAACGCACTTCCATTCAAGAGACTGTGGAAGAACTGTGAATTGTTAAGTACCTTAGTAGCTCAGGCGTACAGCCAAGTATTTTAGATTTTCGCTCTTAACTAAGGCCCTTAGGTAATAAGTTGAAATGGCACGAAAGGGCCTTGATCGAAACTGTGCAATAAAGACCGCATCTTTTATTAAAAAAAAAAAACGTTAGCCAAGGATTATAGGTATTTAACGAAGAATACTCAACCAGTAGAAAATTGTATGAGAATCAAGAACTCGCCTACGCTTGCTTAGGCTAGGGATCTAGTATGCATAACGACGATTGCGTTTTAAAATGGGTTAGCTGCTGATGTAAATCATGGACGAGCCTTCAAATACAGATCCTGCGCGCTTGAAGATAGGGTACAACTGACGTGGCCCTCTATCATTCAGGTGAGACGATTTTAAGACTGATCGCTGACAAAAGATATATGAGAATGTCCTTTATCTTTGGACAACTATATTATCTAAAACGAACGCGGCCGATTTACCGAAATAAACTTTATTTATATGCGTGGATATGTTTATTAAAAGGTACATTAAAAACAACTGCGTCTGAGTTGTAAAATCCAGTAGAACAGAGAAACCTTCAAAATGCGCATTGTATATTTACATAGATACATAGATATAATAAATGTGCTTTAACGATAGTTTTTGGAACGATAATTCCGAGTCTTTTATTTTGACTTTAGTACTATTAATCAGTCCTGTAATCCAATGTGAGACCTTAACGAGTTTGAGTTCATAAACCTCATATTATATAAAATGCGTTCTGTTATTCAAGTGCAGCCTTCAGCACTCAAGTCTAGTGTATAAGAGAAGGCGTATTGGTGTTAACGTCCTCACGAGTATGCGATTCAGCGAATGTCTGTTTGTGTCAATGACTGAGAAAAAAATACCCCAAATTCTTTAAGTTAAGGTAAGCACTTCTAGTTTCAGACAGGAACAAACAATTGTATTAATAAAATAAAATTTAAATTACTTCCAAAGGGTATTTTCTTTATACTACCTATCTTAGTCTATATCTTGTAAATAGATTGCATGCGATCAGTTTAAGTAGCATTTCTTTCTGTAGATATCTATTGGTCAGGTGTTAAGATTTATTTGGAAAAAGTTTAAGCGAAGGCAAACGTAGAAAATGTATATATTAAAATTACATGGGGGTCTAATTCAGAGAAGAGTACAATAGATACGGACAAGAAAACTAGTTTGATTCTAATGTAGGGTTGATTAGTAGAACCAAGGCAGGAAATATTTTGTCCAAAAGGTCTTCACGACGAGAAAAGTAGAGTAGGACGTTCTGTCGGTACAACATATTCGAGCAAAACCTACAGCGGCGCGCATAAGAACTTAAATTTCGGCTGCCAAGAAGTCACCTAATATTTTCCAAGGTATTTTGAAGTAATCGGCTTCAGTGTTGAACAAGTTCGGTAAATGCATAGAATGGGATATTACTCCAGTCTGCACAGTAAAATATCATATGTTGTAAAAGTTTTCTCAAAAGGGATGTACAACCCAATTAACAGAAGAAATATAATAATGACGACAATTTGACAAGTTCGATTCGAGTACGAGAAATAAAAATACAAAAAGACTAGCAAGCCTAGACCACTTTCGTGTATTCTTGAAGTCCCAGCTATAACTATATAATCACTTAAAAATTCCTGGAAAATATGACATAAAGTAGTCGACTAACTAACTTATTATATGTAACATTATTTGGAAGTGGGAGGTACTAGGGTAAGTTTCACTCGAAACACTCAGAAACGTGCATAGGTATTAGGTTTGAACATACGTATTAAGGCAAGGAATGACCTTGCTTCGTCTGTTAGGTTCTGTCCGTAATGCAACTGGAGCATACAAGTTTTTCTTGACTGTCTTGTTCTTCCCAAGCCCTTGTCAGCGACCCTTTAAGTCAATAAAAATCATATTTTTTTCTATTTTGTAACTTTAAAAGTCTAAGCTAATGCGTATCGTTATCTATTTATTCCTCTGCTTTATGACGACCACAAAAGTGTTAAAAGCTAAAAAGATGGCACACCTCGCTGCGTTCTTCACTCGGTCTAAGAAACAACCAGGTTCCTCATTTTTGAATAAATCCTATAGATTCAAGATATCTTCTAATAGTCCTACGATTGCCGTTCAGCTTATCGCCGACTCACGAGTTGTTTTCCGGCCGCTATTCTTTAAAACTGCTTTTAGGTGGTCCGCTTCGATATCGAACGCCCGACCTATGTATCCTATTTTGATGTCTCTAAACTTCCTCAATCACCTCTGAGCAGTCCTTTCAAATACAGAGTCCGTCCCGTATAGGCATAAATATTCCAGGCTGCTTTGGCAGCTGTCCGATATTCGCGAAAGGCGAAATAGAGCACGTGGCGTAAACGTGATTTACTTTCACGGAGAACATCTGCTTTGGAAGCCGAGCTCGAGGCAAAACTCCATTCACTGCACAACGAAATTCACAGCACCTTCCAACAATTTATAAAAATCAACAAACAGAAGAGGTAAAAGAGAAAAGAATTATTTATAATAAAAGCATCAGTACAAACAATATACAGGTTCATAATAATGTATAATAATAGTAGTAATCCTAATAATAATATACAGTACCTAATATAACAGAAGGCACGGAATAGTTTATAGGCTGAATCTTTAAAATAATCTGCGTCCAAACTTATAATTGCTTTAATAAGCAAAGCTTATTTCACCAAACATTGGGATCTTAACACAACTAAGCTAGATATGGAAATGGAAGCACAACTTCCAAAGCACCTTTAGCTATACTTAAGAAGAGTTTAATAGTTTTACTGCTGTCACTAAAGACAGTGATTTAGACAACACGGTAGGCTCAAATTGTTTACACTCGCCCTGAACCAACACTAGGAGCAGTAATCTTTGTAGCTTTTGATTGTAGTACCCACTGCGTGTCGATATACAATAATATAACTTTTATTCTTTATAATTTTTCTGCATCCGCTGAGATTTTGTTGCGTTCTGACGGCGTAAATACTTGCGAGCATTCCCAGACTTAACCGAAAATACATAGTCAATATTCTTTTTTCTTGGCTGGCTTCGAACCTTATTCCACTGATTCTACATACCATTATGCAATCACACATCAACGCCGTGTTTTCCTAAGGGTTCAGGCTTGCGGCCACATAATGACTCATTCAGCTACGCAATCCCCATGTCCACAATATTGACAAACCAACAATCGGCGAATAGAAACCGGCGAAAAACGGACAGATTAAAAAACACTAGAAGCTTCTTCGGATTCACGTTTCTCACGTAGAATACATGCAATACTCGATAAACTTCACGTACTTCAAACTAATTGCAAATATCGTGCAAGCGTTTTTCTTTCTACTTCCTTGAGCGTTAGTCTTTCGAGACCATTTAAGGCAAGTGTCACGACTTATGTTTTTATAGACGTCCTACATATCTTGATAAGTATAGGTCCTGATCGTTCCTCGATTTGGCTTTGACAGTTCCGCGAACAATGGCTTTGACAAGAACTAAAATGGCTAGATTTTTTTATTCGTTTACCTACTCATATTTTTTCCTCCGTTGGATGGACAACCTGTCAGCTGCGAGTTACGTTAAAGCACTGGAGATATATACGTACTTTAATTTAGTCCTGCGCACACGGGGCCTGCTACAAGGCTGTTTCTCTTTCAGAACTTTCCGGCTGCCGTTTTTTACAGGTTTATATTCAGCCCAATTTTCTCCCTATAGCTTATCGAGGCTTGCTGCACCCAGAATCTGGAAGTTTAATAGATATCGCGATCTTTAGCAATTGTAGACTGCGCGAGCTCTCGAAAGCCTACTGCTAACTTTGGTGGGTCTCATAAGAGAAAAAAGAATCCCATAAGATTTACATTGTCTATCTTGATCGTTTATATGAAAAGCTCTGAATCGGCAACACCAAAACAAGAGTTCAATGATATCGTTCGGTACTTTCGTTGTGGCCAGTGTAGTATCAATCTTTTGTCTACAAGCAGAATTGAACGCTCAACGGAAGTCTACGGAAATGGTGCAGACATACCTCTGGGGTCCTGGCAGCACACGTCGGATGTAACCTAGAAGTTGTAACTGCGTACTCTGTACCGCTACTATGTAAGTACGGAACCTGTACTATTCATTTGGAATATTAAACGATCGGTGATTGTTATGTGAAATAAACACTGTTGAACAACAACAATTCAGCTTCGCACTGCTTTGCCACGAAATTGGTAATGAAAGGTTTCCCTTATTGCTCGAGACCGCTCAGAAGGAGAGTGTCGCGCCATTCCGACCGCATGCTACTAGCACGAAAACAGGAGTTGAATAAGATTGTCCAACATGGAGTATATTTAAAAGAACTTTCATTATGTCTCGCATACCATCTGCTTTAAAGGTTTTGTTAGATATCAGTTGTTAAATGACAATCACAGCCCCCTCTATATTGTTTCACCAAACCACCGCTTGTTGCTTCTCGTCAAATAAGCAAAACGCTGCGCGTATATAAATGCGAACATTTGTCAGAAGCGCAGTTGCCAATTAAACAGGATCAGTTACCTACATTTTACGAGGCCATTCCACAGCGGCTTCGATTGCATTATTGTTGGATTCTTCATCTTTTTGACGCTACGATGTGTACGTTTTTGGACACCAGTATTCCAACCGGGCTGATGTTGGTCGTAAATTAGGTGCCACTTCTATGAAGGTAGCATTGTGCTTTCCGCACGATAAACCCCCAATGAAGCCGAGGCTGATCCGTCTGTGATCGAATATGAGCAAATGAAAACACCATGGCTTCGGAAAGGCTCTTCGCATAACGGCCCAGGCCAGGCTACCGCGGAGAGAAAAAAAGGAAACACGCTTTTTCTGTTTGTTTTCGAAATAAATATTCTAGGTCACTTTTTAAACACCATTATATAGTAGTAGTTGCTTTTCTCATTATGCATAGTTCGAAGGATACATGTAATAATCCACACGCTAATTGTTGGATAATTTATCGTCTTAATATGTCCTATTGTGTTTCACAATACGGTAGACTACTACGCGTGTATGCTATACAGGTAGGATGAACCCGACGTGGTTTTTTCGTGATCCTCACGTACAGCATACCTGAAACACAAAACAAAGTTGCTTTAATCAAAGAATATTTTCTCATCTTTGAACTGCGCTGTTTTAATAAGTAGCATTTTTCTATATAAAGTTACGTTAAATAACGTAAAATCTTAACTAAACGTTCTTGAACGTTTGAAGACTTGAACTTGCCAGTACAACACTATAAGCATCTAAGACAATTATTAAAGCTAAGCTACATTTGGCCTACGAGCTTGTATCGTGCAATTTTCGCTCGACTCTCTTGTATAGAGAAACTTCTACTGCCAGAAGCATTGACGGGGAACATTAGGTATTGCTTAGGGAGCAAACGCTGGCGCCAAAGCCAAGTAATAAACAAATTCAGGCTATTCAGGCACATTTTGGTGAACCTGGTGAGGCTGAGTGCGAATCATGTTGAATGTCGGCCCTGAGTAGCCTGGGCCCAAACCTTCCAATGTCACACAGCGCTGAGCAATGCTTATGAGCATGTTTCACGGAATTTACACAAATGCGAAACGCAGTTTTTTCCTAAATTTGTGAAAAGTAAATGGAACGTTTTTCCTCCCCCACCTGTCAACAGATCATGGGCAGTATTTTCTGTAAGCATAGCAATTAATACAGGAATACAGAGAAGTCTATAAACTGCTCACAACAATTTTTACGCAGTCACCCTTTCTTACGCTTCACGAACTTTAGTTAAGATATTTTCATGACTACATAAATGACAGGTGGCCTTATTAATTCAAGTTGAGTCAGATTTACGATATTACAGATTAAATTGCTTAAATTCTCAAAAGCCCTATGAAAGAAATACGTATGACACACACTGTTTTACAACACAAAATACGAAACATATCACAAATTAATGGCGAGCGTTGAGGCCTCTTCGCCAAACAGAAAAAATTTATCCACAGGCGCGCTTTGCATCATCTTTTGCTTGTAGGTTTCCGCGTATATATATACTACACATATATTTTTAGAATATATTTTACTAAACTTGATTCTGATAAATGCTATAGTAAACGATTGTTATCTACCAATGCCTTTGTAATAAAACATTGACCCTTGGCTCTCAAGATATTTGCACGAGGAAGCTCAACTTTATAAAATTGTCACGATTGCACGCCATGCTATATTGAAACTGAACATGATTACCGAGGTTCTATGGACGGCTCTGATGTACAAAAACAAATAATTTTCGAGGCCTTCTGCGTATATTTGAGCCACTCTATTCAAGGCATTCCATTAACTACAGGAGATTGGTCTTTGCATGACATTCCCCTGACCTAATGCAATAAGAAAAAATCATTTGTCATATATTTACTCTGCTGTAAATGATTGGCGGCCAATTCCCTATGTAGACCGAAAGGCGCCTATCTACGAACATTTTAAGGCTGGTCCCCGCTTGATGGCGTTGCCTATCCATTCTAATTTATTTTGCACATCTCTCCAATTATTTTATGCGCGTATAACGATAAATGGGCCAAAGTAAAGATACAGAGGAAAAAATGAACGTTTCTAAAGTGGTTGTTCAGGGTAGTTTTTGACTGCTGATTCAACGGTTGAACTCTATTCACAGCTCGTTCTCGTCAAGAACCGATCGTCATAAGTCGACAAACGCCTTCTTACCGCTTGCCTAATGATAAAACAGTGCGTGCCTCGTGTTTTTCACCTTTTACAAAGTATCCACCTACTCCGTTAACTTCCTTGCTTTAACTAAACAACGAAAGGAGCACGAAAAGGGTAAAGCTATTAAACACACTTGAGAAGGTACATAGCCAGTAAAACCCAAAAGCTGTTCTAACATACAAACAACATTCACTCATGATGGCACAGTAGAATAATATTGGTTCATTATCAACCAAAGAATATAGCGGCAAACCTTTCCGCTATTAAATATACTGTAAAGGACTAACTAACGCAGCAGATTTTGTTGGAGAAATTGATGCGTAGAATTCGCCGAGAAGGCAGATTCTCTAAGAGAGGTAAGTAAGAGGCGTTTCGTGAGCTTCTGCTATTAATACGCTAAATACATGGTAAGCATTCCGACAAATTTAGCTTAAACATAATTTGTGATATAATACAAAATTAGTTCAGATTTAGGAATCGAGTGCATCATTCTTTGTTAAGTACGATTTTTATTAGTAATAGTAGGCAAATTATAGAATTTAAGCTCTTTTGGGTATCAGTTTCTAATAATTAATTTCGAAATCATGCCATAATCGTCTGAAACATAAAAATGAAATGAAGGCACTGTTGAGAGCTACTGAGGTAGGGTAACGTAGTTGTGTGGTACTACGTTGGTGTGGTCCAAGTTCGAATTTAGGGGTCTCATGAAATCCCTAGCGGCGGTGCCGGACTTAAAACTCAAAATATTTAGTTGTAGGCACTCCGGAGACACTAATGCTATTTGTACTAAAAGTATTATTTTTTTGTAGGTTGTTGCGAGCATCGCGACATCAGACACGATATTGTGGGCGAAACTTAATAGGGAGATCGTCTGCTTGCTGTGAATCTGCGTTTGCGTGCATTAAAAAGTACCCAGATCAAACCTAAGGTCACCTCTAATATAGGCCCTGGTATATTCATAACAACCATTTACAACTATGTTAGCGTGTTTTCAAATAGCGTTAAACATCAATATAACTCAAAATAAAGCATCTTCAAAACGAATGAACGCGGTTACTAGTGAAGAAATCTGCTCCAGCATTTAGGTAATTTGTCGAATGAACAGTTGTAAAAATACGGCAACGTCTACTGTAAAGTACTGTGAGGCCACTACTTTTGCTGTTCTGTGAGCATTCCTTCAGTCAATAAATGGGTGCCGCAGCTTTCCGTTTTGCCATGAGAGTTAGCTCCGGTGTTATACGCGGACCGAGATTGGAATCCATTAGGTAAAAATGTTAGCAATTTTGCAAGCCAAACTCGCCACTACACCCACCAATTGAAAAATAAAGATTGTAAGCTACAAGCGCTGGCCATCTACGACAAAAAATATCTGTAGAAGAAACTGTACGATAAGGATCTAGCACGACTGGAAAGGTGAAAGCACCAGTTTTTCTCAGGACCAAATTAAGAGAATTTGAGTTCAAGGAGCTTTGATAACTATTTCATTCGTGTGAGACATAGTAATCACTTCAATCAGTTAAGCACTGCGAATAATTTTTACCTTTGAAACCGATTCGATGATAGTGGTAAAGTAGTACCCTATATGAACGCTTATTTTAGATCCCAAAGAGTAAGCTGTTATTATCTTACATCGCGATACATACTGAAGAAGCCGCTGTGTAGGTGCATTTTGCTTCCGAAAAATTAACAAATAACATAGTACTATTAGGTTTAGCGGGCGTTTATTTCTGTTCAGCTCGAATATCTAAAAAATGACAATATTAGTGGAATAACAGATAACGCATATAAAATAGTTGCCCAAATATGCTTTTGTAATAGTTTATATAGAAATGACACCAGTTCTAAACTGTTTCTACTAATTCTGCCAGAATGGCTTTGCCTTTAGCAATGCTGTTCATTATGTATGAAGCAATGAACGACTGGACCATCGATCTATAACCATCCACATTTTACCTCCATTTCTAAGTATAAGTGGATATATTACCGGACTTATAAATGATGAGTTCCATCTCGGAAAGTCTACAGTGTCAATTTAGCTCGAGGGAGACGACTGTCTGTAAGAAGACTGCCCATTACTTCAAGCATAAAAAAAACCGTATATATGATTGTGGAAAACGCCAAAAGTGAGGACACCAAGTCTCGTATATTCGAAATCCCTGAAAGAACACTTTTAAAGTATACATTGCCCACCACCATACTTCAGAACGCCCCATTATATCTCAGCCTGCCTTCTTGAAAGGAATTATACTACGGAGAACCGACTTATTTGTCTTATACATGCTGCCTTTCGTCGAAAGGCTTTGGAAGCAATACACAGCGTCAGAATAAACAGAAAATTGCAGTTTCTAAGATTGTATGAAAAACGCGATCTCGGTTCTGAGTTTTTATAAACACTGGATCAGTAATGAACACGAATTGGAAGGATATAGCTAAATGAGCGAACCGCCGTTTGCATAGTGAGTAGACACGCAATCCATGGGTTTTGAAACATTTTTTTGCAGAATAAAATAAGAGGCGGGCATGAATTTGTCTTTTCACTCAGATACCCCAGAATGGAAAAATAAAGCGAGTTTCTATTCTTACATTACGTTAATCCGCAGATTTACCTTGCACTAGATAGAAAAAACAGCTTCACCCAATTGTCCCTTCACCAACCGCCTACATAACTGGATCCGTTTTGAGTATTTTCAAATCATGTTTCTGAGCAACCCAGCAACAAATTTATCAATCACTTCCTTATCTCAATGTTTAATTTATGTCATGCATTGTTCGATACACACTGTCCTTCACATTGGCCCACAGCTTCAAAATGCGTCACAAAGTTATACTCTAAGTTAAAAGCGCAACCTCGTATCAAAACAGTTCGACGGGCGTCCATATGTTGATGACCTGTGCATGGTCTTCCCGGCCTTACTTTGTCTGAGAATTAGCCAGCTGCTTCGAATTTCCTGGTCGATCGTCTCAGTATTACCTTCGTCAGCAAGAAGTATCAGTCTCAAGCGACACCTTCAGAGTACAGCTTAGCTCATTATTTGTTTCGAGAATAGATTTGTACAAGAAACAAACGCTGTTACAAACTTTCCACCATTGCAAACCACAAATGCTGCTATGTTTGCCGCGTGATAAATTGAAAAGGCGGGTGATAGGGACAGAACGGAATACAGACATCTTGCCTTCCCTATAGCTATAGCACTTACGCATATATTAACACCACAAAGCTATAACAATATTATAGGAATTGGAAAAATGGCATTAAGGTGCCTCTGTTACAAGTGTGTTACGTGTGCTTTTTATTGTAAGAATTACTCCTGCTACCTTAGCAGGTGTGTAATAAAGAGATCATACTGTCTAATGACTATTGGCTCATTACATATTATAAATAAGTTTGAGTGTTTGCCTAAGAAACTTAGAGATACATGATAACTGGTCTAGGTTCAAATCCAGTCGATCTTTCGAGATCATTTGTATAGAACCCTACTCTGATAGGTGGTTCTTAAAGCAACGATGAAACAGCGTAACCAAGGTCCGTTCATAAAGAAAATCAGGCTAAAAAGAAATAGCTATGAAAAGCTTTTTCGGGTCCAAAGTCAATTAAGGATTTGGACAGTTGTCTTATTTGTAGATGATCCGGCTCTATGCGAAAAAAACATCTACAATAAGTACTTGAAATATTAAAACAGTATGACAAATGGAATTTTATACACGCGTTAAAAACATTTACCCTTAATTTCAGAATTGGGAATAGACTTCTTCGAGCAGATGAGCTAAAGTTGCAGTCATTTAAAGGTCCTTTTGCTACTCAATAACGTGGCTCTCGGCAACCCCGTAGCTTAGCGGGTTCTATGGTAATCCTTTAAAATATAAAACACCTTATTTGTTTTCCCTCTACACTACTTTCGATTTTTTCGGTGTCAAGACAGCTAAAATTAGTTCCTACGATGTGGATTTCATGTAAAATTAAGTACACTAGAGGGGTTTTTAGGAACTGGACAGAATGAAAATAGCTTTTTTAACTTGAAAGTGTGGCGGTACCGGGGAGGGTAGGGCAATGTCTCACAACCTGCGAAAACTACACATGGGGAAGGATCCAATCCTGTAAAACGCGACCAGGAGTTTATTAAGCATTTATTTCTCAGAAATATTTAGTTAGCGCTAGACGGCGCTATGGGTCTTTAGCAGTGTATAACACCGTAAGCATCTCCCTGTCTTAATGATCTTAAATACCAAGCCTTCTTTTATTTTTAGTGGTGACTGTAAAATCACGATTTATTGGCTAAAAAACCGAAAGTAGCATTCTTTTACTAGTTGCCACGTAGGCATCGCCGATACATCACATTAACTGTAAGTCTCCATAAACGGTATAACTATTACCTCACCGACTTTTTAGGGCAGTTTATTAGTCTTAAAGGAAAAACCATTTGATTGGAGCGGAGCCGAGCTATTTGGGGACCATTCTTGGCTACGACCATATGAAACTACAGCGTTTTAGAGCCTACTTTTTTTAGCTATAAATCCGACAGATGGCTGATTAGTTCTTCTTTCAACCGAAACAACACAGAGCATACTAAACCCAATAAAATTATAAAAATACTAAGGTATGTCAGAGTCCACCAAGGCATGCTTTGTTGACTACCTGTTCAGCCTGCTGCCAGCTTGGCCAAGGACCTAGGCTAGGTCATACCGTCTTCAAGAGCAGCTCAAACCAAGTAGAATTTGCGGAAAAAAAGTATGACTCCCCGTTTAGTTCAAGCAGCAACAATGCTGGTCCAGGGTGGAAAAGTCAAATCCCACAGGGAAGCGTGTGAGCGCAACAACATCGATAGAGAAACGTTGAGCGTCCCCAACTCAGCACTTGGAGGAGAGAAACCTTTCGACGAACTTATTGCAACCAGGCCATACACGATTAGTCCAATCGCTTCCCTGCGTAAGAAGTTGTGCTTTCCTGACAGAAATTATAACAAGGTACACTCAAAATCTAGTTTTTGCGGTAATCCAGCCTCAAAGTATGTTATCTCATTAGAAAGGCTCCATTAATAACGAGTCTTTACTATGGCGTTTCGAAAAAGTTGAATCGTTAGGGTCACAATGCCTCCTTGACTCATACATTGCATCAGCGTATCGAGCGCCAATCCAGAGTTCCAAGATAGAATGTGATGGACACAATGTGCGACAACTAGACTTTGCTTTGCATTTTATCTGCACTTGTGCGTTAAATTACCGAATTTATCAAGGGTGTTTTTCAATTATAAGGGAACATTTGTTTGCAGAAGTGGTTTGATTCTCACCGAATCTTCGGAAAGAGACATTTTTGAGAGAGGGAGACGAAGACAAAAGACTTTTGAGAAATTATGAAAATCGTTCTTCTGTTTGCTAACCGAAGTCGTGTTACTCTTCACATATCGACGCATGACTTGTTAGAAAACGTGTCAAAAATCATTCACCTCTCTTATAAAAAATAAAAACAAGCAGCGTTGGATTTAGCAATATAGTCAATTACTGACCAACACACAAAATTGCACGTTACCAGCCGCAAGAATGGGTCATGTCCGCAAGGACCACAGTGGGAAAACATTGGAAAACGTCGCAATATTGTAATATCTAATACAAGCTAGCACGTTTACAGTCGCTCATGTGCCAAGGCAACACGAGGTCAGGTCATCTAAGTTAAAAGGTTCTAACCATAAAGCTAGGTGATAATATTACAAGCGAAAATAGTGACCTAAATTTTTAGTGTAACATGGATGCTTAAGTCTAAAGTGGGTGTTACGAAAATACTAAGATTTCTTATACATAGATTTGATTACCGAAGTAGTGTCTCTGTTTAGAGATATATTTTGAATTAAAGAAAAAGCACATTCGGGAATAAAATGATTTTGATATTGTCTCGTTTTTTTCTTTGTTTCCAAATTATATAATACAAACACAAATATTTTTAAGCAGATCAATATGGCAATTATAACAGATAAAAAGGGCGCTTGTGCAGTCTACAAGGTTTGCGCATGGGGGTGCACATGGAAGAGAAAATAAATCATATTAAACTTGGTCATTATTTATGCCTATAATATGCTTTAAAATAGTCTCACGATAATTCATTAAATTCAGAGAAACTATCAATTCTTTCTAAGCCTTTGAGCCATATAACTCCACAAGGCAAAATTATATGAGCAGTGAAAGAGGCAGTCTTTCAAGTCAAAGATAGACAGACAATGCTGAGCTTTCGAGAATGGGCCATGATTACGTTAAGAGGAGCCGATATGTCATTTACTGCCAAGCTATAGCTATCAGAAATCATAATTTTTTTCTTAGAAGTCCGCGTGATGAATATTGTGAAGTCGAATTTTGAAAGGTCTATTACCACTAGAATGAACAATAATAATGCGCGCACCCTTTTTTTTTACTTCACCGTACTGAAGCCTTCACAATTTATAATCTATCGTCGTAATTATCCTAATCCATCTGCCCAAACTATATGCCTGTGTCAAAAAATTCACCGAAATTTCTCTTATACTGAGTACCAGTGCACAGTCTACGGTGTATTTTGATGACCACTAACAGGTTATAACGAGATCAAGAATATCATCCCGAGTTTTTAGCTTAACATGTGTACATTTCTGTTAGACTGATCGCAGTGGCCCGTACAGTCCCGCCCCACTCTTGTCCATATAGCCCTGGAGGTAGACTCAATTTAATTACTTACTATGAAATGAAATTTACACTCTAGTTTAAAGAATAGATTTTGGGAGAAGGCGAAACTTTGATAAAAAAAAAAACTAACTGTTTACATTTCTATAGTTTAACAAACGCCAAATAAAACCTATTTTCCCCAAATAGTCTCCAAGTTTTAGAAATTGATTCAAAATAATTCTCTACCTTAACTTGCATAGTGTGCGTATATTTAAAAGTAGCTGCGAGATTGATAGCACCAAATTTTAAGAATAAAGTTTCCTTAATAAAAACCAAGTGGCCTATGTTGCCTCTACATCTTCTGCACAGAGAAGTGCGTAGTGCACCGCAAATAACTTTTAAATTGAAGCTGCATACACCGTTACTGGCATTTCAAGACATGAAACACTTTATTTACGGTAGACATAGTTTACCTACTCCACTATAGAACTTATGAAATTTACGTACCGTTTATAGCGATCAAACATTGCCATCAATCGATAGTCAAACTGTAACACGACTGAAATGAATTTGATGATCGTCCCAAAGTATGTCACAAGCGTTCTTTTTTGATTAATAAATGATCCTAAAATCGAAAGGGCATCTTGGTCTTTGTTAAAGTAAACAAGCCTTGACAGTATCCAAAGTTCATCATAACTCAGGTTTTTCCGTTCTAAGAGAATATTTTGCGCAGTCGAATGACAGCATCTGATAATCTTCGTACCCACGCAAGCCATGTCATATACGATAGAGATTTGAAGACACGGTGTAATGAGCATCATCCGGGCGGTACGACTGGACGAGCGAAATTGGAGAATAATTATTAAAGCCCGATAAACAAGTGAGAATATCTTTATGTACATGATAAGCAATAACGTATTAAAAGCGCGATTGAAACAAGAGGTAGTATCACGAATGTTATTCTTCATGCTGATGGTATTAGATAACTGGATGCTCCTAATACAGGCCTCTAGGTCGACAAGTTGGCCATAAACTATACTTGGTCCCAGCAAGAATAACAAAAAAACATTGTATTGCAGTTGCCAAACATACAGATTGCACCAGTTTCCAATTTTGTCAAACACCTTTAGGGTACCCGTGAGAAGCACCGGCGGTGACACTTGAGGTAGAGTACGACTGTCTTTATTACCAATTGCACTTTCAATGTCGAGATAAACCCAGAAAAGCCAACAAAATATCCATACAGAAAATCGCCTCACATCCACATATCGCACATTAAAATAGTTCGCATGTAGAAGTTTCTTCAGTAGTTCCTGTCGCAGCCAGAATATCCTTACAGCTTCACTAAACATAGCATAGCTCACAACAACATACAAGACTTGAAAGATGTCGTTAGTACTGGCATGATTCGGAAACGCGTGGTACGTTCGAATAGCTTTACCAATGCAGGAAAGTATGAGCATCGTGATCCCAAATAATCGTATTAAGAGTAACACAACAGCTCTGGGGTGTAGGTCCATTAAGAAGTCTGTAAAACAGCCAGAGAAGGTCAGGTCTACTCCACATAGAAGGCAGTGCGCCTTTACAAACTTGAAACAGAGTTTTTGGATAAGCGAGGGATTCCTTCGCTTGTCTAAACGGAACAGCTTAGTTGTACGGCTGTGCCTTTCAGTATTCATAGCTACTTTTTATCATGTATCTTAGTAGATAAGCTCTTGATAACAAACAGTGTAAAAGTTCACACTATCTCTGATACACGCGTGTAAATGGGCGTGTGAATCTGATAGGCACAAGTAGTACATGCGGACTGTATTGAAATGTTTATGATGTATGCGATGCGTGCCAAGCAGTGTCCCATACGATCAATAATCAATATGAATGACGTTCATAAAACATACCGCTATGCACCCCGGAAACTGGTTGCTGTTTTGCATTTAAATTATGTGGAGCTAAGCGCTTCATAACGACATATGGGCACGAGGGATTGAATTCAGCAAAACCTGAAGCGACTTAATCGGGAACGAGGTATTTGTGAAGTAGGAATCCGGTCGCCTTAAGGTTACTACTGGATATTGCCCATTCCAAATTTCTAACTCGAAATATTAGCTGCAAAAGTTCTTCTGTAAATAATTACATCGTGTTATCATATTAGCCAAAGAAGTATGACAGACCATTATGGCAGTGTTACGAACAAATTGTCTATATGTTCGTGAGCCGTTTCGTGGCTATAAGATTAAGACGGTGCTGTTCATTTAGCTATGACTAACCGGTACTGATTTATTGCTGAAGAAAAAAGCTATATAGGCATGTGTTTGCCTCAGTGGCATAATTCTATTCACGCGCCATTGGCATGGTCATTTGAATAACCTTGGCTTTTTTATAATCGCTAACTTTGTGATTAATGTATCCGAAATCACTTTATAATTTTTAATACTTGGATGATGACAATAAGTTTTACCTGTATTAATACATTTTAGGGATAAGCATTCACGAGTTTGCCATTCATTTTGAGAAGTATTTTTCGGTCTATATTGGAATAGTGCTCTTGTAAAATTCAAATATTCTGCTCCTAAAACCGAGGAGGGACACTATGATGACTTAGCAGAGTCGAGGACCTTTTTTGAATATCTTGCATGGCGCACGTCTTGCGGCTGGTTTTGAAAGCTCGAGTTATGCCATTCAGAATCATTTGCCCGTACCGCTCTATGAGTGCTTCAAGTATAGGTAACATAACATGTTTTGCACAGCTACAAACTTATCAGTAGTTTTACTAAATGGATAACAGCCTAACTTCTTTGATGTCGTATTTGATACTAGGGAAGAGCACTCACAGCGACGCTTATATTCAACAGTTTAAGCAGTTGCTCAATGTTGTCTCTTTATGCGTGTCTATACAGTGTGTTATAAAATTCAAACCAATAAACTCGCCATTCCATATTCACCTGTTTTCTTAAATTACCTCTCAATAAAATTGATTTGAATGATAAATGTAATGATAAAAAAACCGACTTACTGTCGCTTTTTTTTGCGTTAGAAAATACTTTCCAACGACGTTCGTTCTGATTCAAAGAGGGTTAGGACTGCATGTGTACCGCACACACCCTTAGGATTGGTACAGTGGTTAAAAAAATTAGGCTTATATTCTTCTATTATACCTATAGAGCACCACTGCATAGCTAGTGGTAGCATAACAGAAGACGATTTTCGGCGGAAAACCTGTTTGATCCCTTCCTACTTTCAGCATAATACAGTCTATTTTGTTACTTCCGATTGGAGTTGGCAAAAAACGCCTTAATATCCTTCTAAAAAAATGCGTAGCGGAATACTGTAGAAATTTAAAAAGTTTTAACTCAAAACGATACGAGCGTAGCTAATATTCAAAAGAAAAACTATGTGAACTTAGGTAAACTATGTAACCTAATACTCAACATTTGTGTGTACAGATGATTCCTTGCAGTTGAGAGTACTAAATGTGCAATTTCCTTTATTTGCTAATATAAACTAGGATTCAAACTGAATAAATAAATAGCATGTTCTAAGGATATTCATTTATAAAGAGAATAACCTACGACCTTTTTTCTTTACGTGTGTCCAACCAGGTAATCCAACCCATGGGCTTCTTCATCTCGAATTTCGTGGTTTGTATCACGGACTCAAGAAGATTGTTTCATATCAAAAGTTATGTACCAAAAGCTAGGGTTGTTTTATTATCTTTCGAGCCATAGCAAAAAGTCAAAGCCATTTCTTAGTATTTCTACTAGCCTATTTCGCCCCATTTATTTTGCGTCGGTAAGTAAACAAGGACTAAAAATGGACTGTCGAGTGGCGATGGTTGACCGCTCCAGATTTGAATCGCGTTTGTTTTTCGTAAAATTTCACTATTAAAGTCAATTACGGTGGCTTTCAGCGAGAATTTCACTGATGCTCTAGGTCAAGAAATTCGAGCAGACTGGCTCACTCGCCCACGAATCGAACGAATATGTTTGCAGTGAGCAGCTGTTTGACGCGTGCTCGACAACTGGAACTGTCGAGAAGCAGTGTGCAACGTATTTTCAAGCACGAGTTGCATCTTTATATTTATAAGGTATAGCTGATTCAACTATAAAGTATTCAGAGCCAGCATAAGCAGTGTCTGCTTGCTGATCACGTGTTGACGCCCAGTGCAAGTGGTACCGACTTACTTGATCACATCATTTTCTCTGATGAGGCTCATATTTAGCTGGATATGTTTGTGAATAAAGAAATTTTTTTGAAATTCGGCGCTCACAATACCTAAGGGTGAATACCCACTAACCAGCTCGCTCATAAAAGATGAGCGTGTGATGCGGCTTGAGGAGTGAAGGTGTCACTGGTGGCTTCTTCGAAAACGACGATGGAATGGCAATGATACGCGACATGTTGCACACTCTTTTATGTCTCGAAATTGAGACGCTGAATAACAAAAACTCGTATAGACACTGTTACCATGAATTCCTGCGTGCGTAGAATTCATACACTGCTTTGAAGTGCTGGCTTTAAGCTACGATTACTTTGCAAGTAATCTAAAATGCTTTTGTCAGTTTAAACGGCATGCCTGTAGGTATGGATATGACTTCTTTAACAGGTGAATACGACACATTCAGTTTCGCAAGGATCTGAAAAGCTTGTGCAGTAGTTTCAGGACTATGTGCAGGATCTCAAAAAAAGCCCCGTTAATAGTCGCCATAAGCCCGCTAGAATTTATGGCCTTTTGGTGCATCTACAAAAATTTTCTGAGCAAAAGCATAATGGCTCAAAGAAAAAAATTCGCCTATCATCAAAGGAGATTTAGGTGGCTTGAAATAATGGAAACTAAAGTACTTTTCAAAAAAGTGACAGCAAACCAACACTATTCAGTCCCACTTATGCTTAAATTTTACACATATATTGGGAAGATATGAAAGCTTGAAAAGAAAAAAAGTAGAATGGGGACACATGTAGTACTTAACTCAGCACATAGTGCCATGTAGGAATATAGACGCGAACTTCTGGATGTCAGTCAGCTTATCTGGGTGACACAACTGCAAATGCTTTGTGGTGCGCGAGTTACAATAACTATTAATAAAACTGTAGTTAGGTGCAGAAGTTATTTCAGTTGTAAATTCAACTATATCCTGAGCAAGTATTAAAACATTGTTTTTCTCGAGCCGTTTTAGAGACATGCTCTCCAACGCGCGTTCATAAAACGAACGTAGCGTGGTGTTTTTGAAAAGCTCTGTTCATCATGGTCTCGAGAGACACCAAACGAAAACTCTTGAAACCTTAGTTAATGGTGTTATAAAAAGAGCCGTTACACATTTAGGCGATTTTTTTTTAGACCTCCAATTTTAGCTCATTGCTGCCCTCAGAAAAAATTAGTGACTACCAGGTATGATCAACAACAAACGTACAGAAATTGATACACTTTAACAATCCATAACCACGCTTAATGTCTAGGTACGTTAACTCGGACTCGAAGTGGATACGTAAAATAGGGAAGCAGCTGAGCTTTGTTGGGATTAGGAATGAGCCTACACGTACTTCGAGTTGAGAGGTAGAAAACTGAATTTCATAGATTCGTTTCCTTATTTGCTTATTGCGAGGGTTTTTATTTAAAAATTCAGAGATTATCGCCCACTGTTAGGCCTTTGGGAACAAACACCGCACAAGGTGAAAAAAAAATCGCTAATTGCGGCAGAATCCAAAAACACGCCATGCAAACTCTCGTTTAAAACTGCGCTTGCCTCATTTTATCTCAAAGTAGTATAGTGTAGTCTTAAAGCACTTTTCACCCACTTAAACATCACCTGTGTTCAATATCAAATAAGCATGAACCAACAAGCACATGTAGGTGTAATAAAGGTTGAACTCGCTACGCAAACCATTACTTTGGTGTCATTTTGCTCAGAAAATTCCTATGCATGTTAGTACTGCGTAATTTCTTATAGCTTAAGTATTCTTATTTATAATTTATACCTAATATAATTTTTACTACTGTTCATTTCTGATAATGAGCATTGCACAGTATCCCACATAAAGCCATACTGCGACGAACATCGTTTGCGATCTCCATTGATAAATCAATGATTGTCACTCAGTATAAACTCATGCATCTTGACCTGTCTCAGTCAATAATCGAATAAACCTTATAGCTAAATTGTATCAAGGAGCATCAAACGGTAAGCTGTCTATCAAAATTTCCCACGTATCTGGGACACCTACATGTATCGTCGGGCTCGTAATATCCTAGCTTTCTGCAGAGTCTATGGTTTGAATTTATAAGGTGTTTTTCGGGGCCAAGGTCCGCAGCAGAATTCGTTTCAAACCGTGTGTCCAATATAGTGGCCTCGCTTGCTTCGGTTCTTCTCTTATCACACTTCGTTCTCAAAAGTTTTCATACGCACAGAAGCAAACGATGTTATCCGATATTTCTCGTACATCTTCTTGAAATATTCTTTTTTAATTCTTAGAATATATTTACAGAAAGGTACCTTATGTTCATAAAGGCTATTTCTCACGCTTCATAAGCCAATGAGTGACGAAATCAAACATAATTGTTAGCAAAGAGTTTCTTGTATAGGTGCATGATGGATTATACGGGTCAAGTATGCTTTCGAGAAAAAAGACAAACACCGCTTTCAATGTTTCGAGTTGGGTCTATTTTTTTTTGTAAATAGATGGATTAAAATGTATACCCATGTTTAAAAATTTAAAGAACTATTACTGCGCTTGAATTGCACGTGTTAGCAGCGTTGCCTAGTCAACTATACATTCCAGTTTTAGGTTACAAGGTGTCACCAAAATATATGTTCAGAGGTTACAATTAAAGAACTAACTTATGAGCTGATATCAATAACAAGTCCAAATTGTGAATTGTTAAGTGGTATTATATAATCTGCAAGTCCAAGAAATGAGAATGAGTTTTTAATACAATAGAACCCCATCTATTGCCTTAATATTTGCTTTTGTTTGAGCGCCCTCAGGTGTTGCTCCTTAATGTGGCATCTTATGTACCTCACCGGTTTCTGGCTTTTTTTCACAGCTCGCCGTAGCCGGTATCCCCAGCTGCGTTAGAGGTCTACATACCCTTAACATATGACTAAATCTTGTCGTAAAACACTTTTAAAAATCCAATTTATTCCGCCGCGAGGATAATCGTAAAACAAACCGACATTTTCGAGCGATCGCCATCAAGATGACATGTTTTCTCGCGCGCCACCAAAGGTTTAGACCTAAATCAAATTAAGACTGCATTGGGGTACCCTATATGTACACCAAGATAGCCCTTTTACCCCAACTGAGTAGGCATCTTTATTCGAGAACGCATAACCTTATGCTCTCATTACGAGTCAAGTTAATAAACCTACAATGCTTTCCCATTGTGAGTTCAAAAAAAGGGACTTTAAATAATAAATATTCAGGAGTTAGATGTTGTATATCACATAGATTTCATCATTTTAAGATCATTTTAAGCGTGAGTCGCCCACCGTCGGTGGCGACTAAGCACCATACTGATATGCTTTATAGTGGAGAGACTGCTGGATTTATGGGTTGTTACAAAAGTTGTTTCATTCGCTTAAGGTTTGGCCACCTTATTTGAGGAGACATATAAGTGGTTTTGGACGTGCGGTGCCTTTGAACAACTGAAGTAAATAAAGTTAACTGAGCTAGTTTATTGCCTTAAGATCACCTATACCTATCTATGGAAAACTATAGCGTGTTGTATATGTTTTGCGTGTTGTGCTCAAAATGCTACGTCTATTAAATTAGGGGGTTAAAAATTCGATTATTGCTAACTCATTATACTCAAACGATAATGCTCAGTTAGTGACCTGAGGTGACAGACGGTAGCTAAATGCCAAGAGAGGTTTGCTCAGAAATATATATGTATATATATATGAAGAGAGTTCCTTTTCGTATGTATGCACACTTTTTGAATTAATATTTCTCGTTAATATGATAAGAAAATAGTTGTCGTGGCTAATTTACGCAGCTTTGTTTACAAATTAGCTTACAAAATAGATATTGCTTGCTGAAAGCCGCTAAGTTGTCTGCTCCCGTTCAAGCATAAATACGAGTCGGCTGCTCATCCATCTTTTATTTACGAAAAAAAAAAATTATTTATTTCACTAGCCGCTTTACCATTTTCTTTAAATATATGTGTATAAAGAAGCCGATAAGAGAAAAGTATTGCATACAGTTCAATTAACTCGTTTCTGCTTCAAAATAGCTTATCAATTTAAGTAACGGGAGGATAACTAATGTTTCCAGGCATACTTCAGTAGGCCTCTTCAACCAAAAGGGGTAGCCCAACGCTATGAACGTTAGAATTGTTCAGTAAAGTTAGTGGAACCTGAAAATGCTATCAAATGCTAAAGAAAACCTTGGCCTCTCGCTCACTCTCATATTCACATTTTTTTTTCTTTAATATTTTAGACAAAAATTAGAGTTTTAGTGAAAAGATAACGGTCAGTCAATACAAGTAGTGTAAATCAATTCTTGGTCATTTGAAGCGCATATCTATAGCTAAACCATCAGTTTTCTTTGTATTTTTCGTACCTAACGCATTAGTAACGTTCTTCCTGAAGGTCAGTCAAATAAAAAGTAATGTTACTATTAAATACAAGCAAATGTATTTTATGTTGTAATACGATACAGGTACACCTGTAAAAATAAAGATCGAGGCAATATTGCCCAAAGATTCTCAGTTCAGGAGCTTAAAGACAACTGGAGCTTCAAAATATAAAAGAACGTAGTCGTTTTTCCCTTACGTCCTCTATCAGAAACAGTATTGAAAAATAGAAAGAAACAACAAGACGAAAGCTGACGATGAGCCGAGGGTCTAGCCACTACCTAGTTAATTGCTTATCAACGCGACAAATGAATACATAAAGTAAGACAAAATAGACCTCAAGGATTCGTTACACAGCTTTTGCTTGACAGAGGCAGTCACCACAATAAAAGACAATTAATGCTCTTCGCTAAATGGCACTCTGCTAAAAAGAGTACTCGTGTAAAACAGTTAACGGATGGACTTATCTTACAGGGTGGCCAACTCCTCCCAACAGACTGCAAAGTGAAGCTTCAAGTGCAAGAAGGGGCGCTGTAAAAATTATGTAAGAAAACAACAGTTTCCGTCAATTTTCAACATATCCAGCCGGTTGGAACGTAAAAGCGATTAATTCAAGTAGTTAAGTTGGATGGAGCGATCTTGCTTCGATGGCAGCGATAGACCGATTCTCTAAGATTTGTCCAAAATAGCCGAACCTTGTTTGGCGCAAGACCGGTAAATGCAGTGTGATTAAGCTTATAATATTACCACGGTGGACGAAGCCTATTCTTGATTGAATTTGTTTCTTTTCAGACTATTTTTTGTAGGTACATCACATAGTAGTAGTAGATGAAATTAATCTAAAAAGTTATTGTGAATTAAATGCTCAAATGACCTCGGTAAGTCGTATAATTGCATAATGCAATTAACTTATGAAAAAGTTGTTGTGGCAAATCGTCGAGTACATGCCTCCTTAAATATCATAATAGTTTTCAAAAGTCTTGTATTTTAGCACTCCCTGCAGCTCTACTCAGCATATATACATAATGGTTGTGCAATGAACTTATTCCTAGCTTTCGTATTATATTGGCGATATCAGTAGCTTTTACACTGTCACTACACTTATGAAAGGCTTAATACTTGAAAGCCCAGATGCCCAGGGAAGTACTAGATATGTCTGAAATAAAAGAAGAAAAATTATATATGTGCTCAACTTCTCCCGTAATACATCATCTCGCTTTTCCTACTATTTGATGCCAAAAGTTAAAAAGCGGTACGACAAAGGCTTTAGGTAACATCTACATGCTTATTTTATTAGCTACAAATGTTTCCAAGCGTATCTTCATGCAATATGCAAGGCGCTAAATGATTGGTGCATCACATGCAACGCTAGGATGTGAAACGATGTGAAGCGCACGCTGGAATTCTGCAAACTTTTCGAGAAGGAAAGGGGAGAAACTAGAGAAGCCTCTTTTAGGATTGAGGCCATGGTGAACTGAATGTTTCAGGATGAGAGCTGGGCGGCGATATCTAATTAAATGACACTTCTAAAGTCGGAAGTGGCGTTGAAATAAGTACCCATGTAAAATAGCGACAGACTGCATCTGCGAGTATTGCTATGTTGAGAAAGATATTTCTAATCTTTTTATGTTTCGGGTTTTACATCCGGCATCGCCGTTAGGCATCGCATCAGAAGGCTGCCTCCATTGCTACTAAGTAAGTTAAGCTGGCGCTAAAAAGGTGCATCTATTTTATATTATATTAAGGTAAATCTTATATTCGAGGCATGATACATTTGGTCTAAATATTTTTTCTCGTTGCCAAAGGTAATTTTAGCAATAAGAAAAACACTTCACATATTACTTATAAATTAAGTTGACCCTGGTAAATGATGGGGTGCTAAGCTGGTACCTTCTGTATACTGTATTTCTTGCGCCCAAAAGACCCTGGGAGATTAATATCTTCCGATTTACCACTCTTCCCTTAAATTACGAATAGTATACGGAACGGTACACGTAAGCCTGACTTATAATCACACAATTACACGGATTCGAACGCTTAAAAAAATGCAACATTTGAAAATATAAAATCTTCTCTAAATAATGTCTGGAGTTTCTGTTCAGTATTGCTTCGAACGCGTGGTCCTCAGTGCGAAACCAAAGTCTACGCCTGGTTTCAAACCTAGAGTGCCTGACTCTTAAGTTTAAAATGTCCCTAAATTTAGTAAATAAACATGTCACCGCTGCACAATCCCGGAAAAAAGAATCTAAACTTCACGAACTATTGTTTAAAGGTCGGATACGTGTAAGTTTTTACCAATCGATATATGTGTGTAGTACTTCGACTGTATTAAAAATAGGATCATAACCATTGTCTATATGACGCTCCACTGCTGACCCTTTAGTCTTGTCAGATGCCTCTTTATGTCGAGAACTGTTTTTTGGAAAGTGTAAATCTTTCACAGTTTTTCTTCGGAGTTTAAATTTCAGATAATGGTAGTACTATTATTTCTTCTATAGGTTTTTTCAGATCAACGGGTGTGCTATGCTTAGATTTCTGATATTAACAAAACTATGTAAATGCTCATAATGGATACGGTTAACAAGTGAAAAACGTTTACTTTATTAGAGAAAAAAAAAGTTTGTTTCTACGCAGATTTAAAGCTCTGTATGTAAGATGCTCTGTAAGACTGCCCTTGTGTTACGTTAAGAGATATGTTTATTATTTTACGGTAGACTCTCGACAAAAACGAACTATATTGATTTCTTAAGGTGCTTACGTCAAAAACCTGGAGAAATATGTTCTGCATCTGTTCATCGCGTTTTTTGTTAATTCCCGTTCTTCATGCCGCTCCATTCAACTCCTTTCATTTGCTTCTAAGTCTATTCTTTGCTCAATCGACCAAGTGCAGGTTTCAATAATTATAACAGCGCTAATAACACCAATAATCATGGTAATAGTAGCCGATGGTACAACTGTCGCTAGATTTTAAGACGATCTTCACACTTCTGCTGCTGCTGCCGTTGCCTCTAAAGTGACGTTCAGCTTATTCGAACGCTGGTCGTGGATTCGTATGCACGTCTCTCCGCGTGCATACAAAAAGGAAGCAAAAGACCAAATGGCCCTAAACGACAACTAGTCCTATCCACTTTGGCTCTCTATATATGTACATGCCAGTTTATTGTTCATCGATCGAGTTATTATTATTCTCCACAGGTATGAACTTCGGTTCTTATCAGTATCTATAGAGAAAGAAAAAAAATGTTTCCTATTTCATTACGATAGCTGTCTTCGTTGCTTTTGCTGTTACTTCTGTTGATGGCACTGCGGCTTGTAACTCTCCGCTTCATCTATAATAGTATAGCAAGCTAATAGCTGAGCTCAGCTGTGCCATATTCCACGTTCACACTTTTACGGACATAAAATAGCAACCCATAGCCAAATGGAATGAAATTGAATCAGCCATGAGTGGACCAATACCCAAGTAAGCATGGAAATTAAAATTAATTCAGTCGTATTTCTATGGGACACGAACCCAACGATGATACAGATGCTGATGATCATAATGGCGAAGATGATACTGTACTGACCAAGCCTTAGAACGTTCCCTGATCGTCTACGTGTGATACAATAACGGAATTTGGGTGTGTAATTCTTTAACCAAAAGTTGCATGAGGGCTTTTCAAGGTTACGATCGATGCGACGATCCGTGACGAGCTCTCCTCTTCTCTGCGCGCACTCTATAAGTGAAGTAGCAATAATAAGAACGAAGATGTTGTCCAATAATACATGCTGGTAGTTAGTAGGTTGAATCGCTATGTTAAGTATCCATGAGGAGGATATAAATTGTTCGAGTGTTCTAAACATCTAAGATATTGGCGTAATTGAAAAGCGTAAGCAAGAGATTAAGCGTCAACAGAGGTTAGGCATTCAATAGGCGCTTTTAAAGCCGTTCCATAAATTTTTTGAATGAAGCCGAATTGTCATAAAAGTGTAGAATTTAATCTTATGGCCGTCGAAGGTGTACACGATATGGTAAGAGCTGGCGTTTGGCATAGACTAGAATAACCAGAGTCAAACAGCGAAGCAAAAGTGTGCAAAGTTAAGTTTATAGCAAGGTAGTTCTTATTTAATGCAAACACAAATATATAGGCACGCATACGTTCTAGCAGATACTATTATTCCTGCTTACTAATCCGATTTGTTTTGTTCTTAGACTACTCGTTACAGTCTGTCAAAATATCTTGCTCGACGATGAAGTGATATTCTTGGAGCTTCTCTTGATATTGTGTTTACGTTTTGGAAGTTTGCTCACTAGAGCCTATTCAATATGGCAAATTAAAGTACATGTGTCGATATTTTATCTTCAAAGTCGTATATTTTTGATAATAGTTTAGCACAGCACATAGCAATGAAAACGGAAAGCCGAATAGTTTTTACACTTGAAAATTATTTCACCGTTCCCTTAGGGAAAAGCGGACAATGAGCACTAACAGCGATAGCTTAACGGAACTGTAGCATATATATGAACAAAGATAGCTTTCTTTCCATAAGCAGCTACCTACTATATAACATACGTTCTTTCACTATATCTAGACGATGGCTACGGGCTTGATAAACTAAATTATAGATTACAAGAGGCAGTTTGTCGATATTAGCCACTTTACTATTTCAATCCAAGACTTTAGAGCTCGTTATGTCCACGTAAAAAACAAGCAGCATTTGTGGATATACGATGGATGACGACGAATGCTCTGCCGGCAGTACGGCGATCTTTTGCTTGTTACGGTCTTCAAGAAAATGTTACTCACATTTCCATGAGAGCGAATTAACTTCTTAACTAGATAATTCACTATTTGTCAAACAATAAACGTGTACTTTGATGGAAGCACCTGAAATAAAAAAATAGCACGTTGTTTAGTATCGTTTAGATGTTTCCGGGAATATATCTGTGGAGTTTCATTTGCATTGGTATTCTGATACGTTCAATCTATACATGTATATATACGGAGCGCACGTGTACGGGGAGCACTTACATAAGTGCTACATAACATTATCTACCCCCTTGCTTCTCCAAGAGCTTAGTTGGTGATTGCTGAATGGACAGCTCCGTCCCTAGGAGTCGTCTAATTCAACGAATGCAATAAAGTCCTATATAATATATAAATAATTCTCCTGTTATCTTATTAGGTGGCGCAAGGCATTAACAAAAATCTAATGCTATAAAAGGGTTTCAGTTGTTTTAGCCTGGTGGAACTCATGAATCCAGTCAGGATGATAGTGTGTGTATGACAAGCAGCATGACAATGTTTATTAAGAGGAAGAAACAGGACTAATGTAAAAGCGAAAAGAGTAAAACTAAAAAGGTATCTGGAGATGGCAGTTACGGATTTTTAAAACACGTGTTTAAAAATACCAAACAAAGAAGTCGCGAAACTTCTACGCTGTAAAACTAAATGCGGACATTTCGTATTGCTTAAAAGGTCTACAAGGTGTTTACGAATATAGGCAGAGAACGCTTGTGAACTTCTTCGTTAAATTCAAGTAGTTTGCTCACGTTTTTTGAAACTATTTACACCAGACTTCGATCTTCAGGGATCAAAAAACAATTTAATTGTTTGTGCATCCGGGTCGAAGCTGGTTTTCCTTTGTGGGAGCAACAATGTCATAGTGGAGGTTAGTGTCTGAAGCATGTAAATCATTTTCAAAAACTATGATACTTAACTCATCTGGAAAGCTTAAGGCCTCTCTATGCTACTGCTTTCTGCGGTGTCTCCGTTGAGGAAGTGTATCCAGGTGCCAAGATCTACATTATTACCGATAAGGCTTAGCCGAAGGCCGCTCGATGGACTGTTTCCCGCAACAAACGTCTTTGTGGCCGAAAATCCTGAAAATATCACAGTCTCAGTCCTCATGCTCTTGGATCCCTGGTTGAAGGTTATAAGACGCTCTTCTATAAAGTTACCTCATTTTAGAAGTGTTTATAATAAAACCAGACACCTTTGACTCAGTCACATTCCTGCTTTTATTACAAGCGCTCTAAGGCTCGCAGAGATCTCCCAGTAGCCGAAGGACCGGAAAACTAAGGGTTCTAAGAAATAACTAACTTGTACGGCTTGACACGAAACTCGCCCCTCTGATAGGCTCAATCTGACTTTACAGTTTTTGACAGACTGTACTTTGCCGAGAATGTGTTGTGACCAATCTTCGGAAATGCAGCTAACAGATTAGTTACTATGCTGACAGCAATGACCGATATTGTAAGAGGACATGCATTATCCGATGGGACCAAGTGAATATTTATAGCCCACTTGTTCGCTCTAAAGAAAAAAAATACAAATCTGCACGCCTTATAGCGATTTTAGGCAAAATGGCCACCCAAGCTTTTTATGGAGTGCTTAAAAAACGAATCCCTTTTGCTTTGGGTCTTTATTCAGCTTGGATTTGGGCCCAGATAGTACGGAGACGGGTTTCATGTGATGCACTTAGTTATTCTCAGCTGCCGTGACATGCATTTTTTGTTAAATTTGATTTTAGTAATGCCTTTGATTTAGTGTGACACGACATTATTATAACCTGTCAAGGACCACATGCTTATAATCTTACCTGACAAGTTAAATTAATCACTTCTTTTCTCAAATTTACCAAAGCAGCCTACTATGTTTTTTACCATGACATTCTCCCAGCGTGCTCTAACACCGAAGGAGAACCTCTTGAGCACCTAGTATATTCGACCCTTTGAGAGTTTCCGTGGTCCGTTTCAGTCACTAGTTAGCTTTGACTTACGCTGAAGAGACTATTTCAGCTTGGGCTACGCTTTCATACCAAATAATATGTATCGATGCATAAGTACACCGTACAACGCTCGATCGGATTAACATAAACTTGGTCACTACCTGGTATACTTTTTAGTACACCTATAGTATTCTCCTTTTGCTCCTGTAAGCTGAATCGCTAAACAAGGTATTCTCTTCCGCTTACCGTCTGCACTCGGCTGATTTTTTTCCGAGCTCACTAAATTTCTCGCTTAAACCCTAAAATGATTTATTATCTTCAGGATTTGTCAGGAGAACTGACAAAGACAACTTTAATTCGCTAAGTAATTTCCAGTAGTCCTCTTGTGGCAATCTAGAAAGGTGCCGATTCGTAAATTTTCTTTGCTGAACACTTATTACCGACTACATAACGTTACAGCCCCATAAGATACATGATGCGATGCGATTTGTACGTTATCGGGTACATTGAGGGCTTTTCTGCTCGTATTGCCTTGAGCAAGCAGTCGCGGCAACCGTGGTTCAGCCTTACTCTTCATTATACAATTTGCGGCCACTGAGGTGTAGTTATCTTTCTAGATATATTTGAACGCCATGAACCGCTGTTTTACAATCTTCTGATTTAATATCGCGTTCGAGCTAGCGACCAGTCTCGTTACTTTCTGACATATTCCTCCCTAATTAGAATTGGTCTCCTCGTGGAGCGCACGATAGCAATTACGAGAGCTACAAAATCTCGAAGATAACTAGCTAAAGCGTACGACGACGGTGCTATTGTCTATTTCCCCTTCTAGATTCGGGTGAATGTTTCCCATAAGAAGACCCGCTGATGAGCTCGTAGGACCTTGCGATGTTGTTCTAGCAAAATGAAATGTTCGTTACCGCGCTCCTGAGCAACCTTCTTCGTCGCATGCTCATTCCTGTCGAGTAGAGTTGGCGATATCGCCGACAATTTAGAACCAGAGGATTTTCGGTTCATGTTTGACTGGGCACAGGTAAATGAATGCCACATTTAAATTAATAAGGATTATAGATGCGAGAGGAACAATTGTCGCAATTAGTCAATTCTTCATAATGAAATAATTTAGTCGAACCCGTCCATCACTCGGCTTCTATGACAATGATATATGTTTATCGCTACCTTTGTCTGAAGTAAACTTCTGGCCAGAAAGTATATACAATGCCAACTGGTCTCTTAGGGTGGACGTCTTCATCATTGGAGGTTGTTTACTTCGGATCGTTTCTTTCACAGTGTAAACTACGGAAGTTTACATTCGTAGCACCTTGGTGTATGGTTGGATACCAGAACTCTTCCTGATACATTCAAAGTAAAGGTGTCCTTCAACGCCGTTAGTGACAAGTTCCGAATATAATCTTCCCAAATTTTAGCCACTTGGACAAAATCCATGGAGACATAATGTCTAACAACAGATAGGTTTTCGCCAATCTCTGGTTTTATGAATACGTGCACTGCAGCTTCTGCACGGACTGGGGATAGTAATGGGTACATTTAAGCTATCTTACAAAAGACTTGGTCTTCTCCCCATATCACGAGATCACTAAAACCTTACCTCAACCCTTCGTTGTTTTCAATGACAGTCTTTTCAACCCAGATGACGACATCTGATCTGCCGAGGGTTTCTTTGCTCACCTGTGGTTTATTCCACCAATCGATTATACATCCTGCCTCTGGTATGTGTCTAGATTCGACCGGAGTCGGTGCGTACGGCCTCTTTATAATAGCCATTCCAAGGAAAAGCAGATGTTATACGGGGCCTGGTCGGATACCACGTCATATACGTCGCCAGCCTCTCTGCTATTATTCAAGGAATAACGGACCAACGACTTTTTAAACAACGAAAGATGAATCGACCATCAAAACCTTAGGATCTCTACCTAATCTGTACAGTAGCGATTAGTAGATGCCTTAAGAAAGCGCTAGCATTTTGATGGAAATCGCTTTGTTGAGCAAAATCAGGCGGAAGGAAGTATGTTGCGGGTATTCGTAACTATTTTGACGTTGGCACTATAAGGGACAGACAGGGTTCATAAAAGCAATTTCATTAAAAAAATATAGAACCCCGATATATGTAATCAGGGAGATATTCGTCGAGACAAGACTATGGATACAAGCATAAGAAACGTTTACTTTGTGCTTAATGCTTAATATTTAAAAGTTGAAACAAACTATGATGGATATTCAACATTTGCAATTATGTTATGAAAAAAGAAAGGAAAGACTTCTTACAGTTATGGATTTGTGTACTAATGCATATAACGTGGCTATGCATACGCAGAAATCCCTGGCACATAGACCTTTGACTTAAAGCACTATGGTAGAAAAGTTGAATGCGCAACTATGAGCTATAACAGATTGACTCGAAGAACGCAAAAAAACACATCTAGAGTCTTGAAATATCCTCAACTTGTTCACTGTGACAAATAAGTTAAATATAAGTCGTACCGAACTCAAACATACCTGATGTACCCTGTTTGCAACGCCCTCTTTGTTTTTATGGCTCACAACAATCTTGGAAAGACGAATTTTCCCAAGGCCGTTAATCAAACAATGTTAAGTTTTCGGAGCAAATCATAAATTAATAAAACCTTCTGTTCTAGTTCTGTCTCAATAGCTGAAATTGAATATATACCATTTGCCCAACCGATTAAATTTATCTTCACTAATACGTTCCTGTCCTGGTTAGGTCCGTCCTAATAACCCCAAGTCAAAACTAGCCTCAATTCTTAACGACTTATTGTTATCGATTCAAAGCTTTTTGAAAGATGCGTCCCCTGCCACTTGCTGTCCTACTGAATACATACAGTTTTGACTCTACCCATAAACTTGAGGGTTTCATACTGGTTATCTAATGAATTTCAATACTGCGATACGTATCTTTCTCAGTTCATTAGCTATGTTGTTAATAGGTTAAAAAAGCCTGCGACTGTCTCAATTATTGAGGACTCATCCTACGCAAAAGGTTTTGTTCTCACGGGAATTGAAACAACTGTGGTTGAAGAGTCAACCTTTGAGTTGCGTGCAAGGGGCTCACTAGCAATGCTGCTGTCACCAATTCGTGCAATAATAGAGCTCTCCTCACCGGGTTGTTACTAAATAAAAAACGTACAATGAGAAAATAGTAAATAATAACAAACAACTTTACAACAGTTGCCATAATCGTGTACTTGTTAATGATTATTTTTGTTGTGAAGTTTTCGTGTAGAATAATAGACGCATTCTAAAGATGACTTTTTCCCTTTTCCTTTACTTAGACTGTAAGCCTACCTCAATTTTTCGCTATCTCAACTCACTCGTCTAGATTTACGCCTTTTTTGTACAGACACGCATTTTAGGTTATAAACTGATAACTTTTTATAATCGTTAGTGTTTTATGTAAACAAATGTTTGAAATCACATTTCTTAACTACAACGTAACACGATTTAGCTCCTTTAGAAATCTAATTGAGGTAGGTCATGCTGGACTTACCTGGGGTTTCTCCAATAGATTTATGTCATGGCAACAATTAATTCGTTATCTTCTTGATTATCAATCCTTTTTGCCAATCCAAACCAATAGGCAGCATGCTGTGGTCTATGGAACAGAAATGCGTACAACTACTGACTTTTAGCCCCAAACTGACTGATCAATAAGTTTGTTAGTTAACTTTCATGCACAGAGCACATAGCAAATTCGATATTAATGTGGCACATACAACATGTCATATTTAATTTTTCTCTTCGAGCAAAGGACTCAGATTACTTACTTTAAATGCAAAGAGGCCTAGGCTCGTTTTCATATATTGGTAATGTTATGAATCATGGAGTAGGTAAGCCGTATATCTAGCTTGAAAGATTATTGAAAAATAATAATGATTGTTTTATTGCTATTGCCTACGTCCTTCGACTAATCGGTTTCTCCTTTATATATGCACATATCTTTAGTGACATGTTTACTGGCGTAACTCAGATGCAGATAACACTGCTTAGACTTTCCAGCGCTAACAGTCACCTCCATCTGCAGTATCTAATAAAGATGACGTATCAACTCACCCTATTCCATTCGTTTTCAACTCGGTGTCCATCTGCCATTGAAGCATGTCTGGGTCGCTTGTCCTTTTTCTTCTCTTGGCAGCGACGATGGCCTGCTAAGCCTTAGCGCACCTCGCATCCTAAACTCGCTGAACCATCATCTTCTAGGCCTTCCTGACCCCTCTGTTTTCCTTTGTCGCCAATAAAATAATTCTTGAGTTCCGTACGAATTACAATAGTGGAACTTGCCGAAATCCACCACAAAAAGCAACACGCAGTTAGAGGAACTGATATCCTTTTTTTAAAAAAAACCTTGGTTTAAGTAAAGTGATTTGAGCCCATATACACGAGTACGTCGCGGCTTTCGCAAGTACCTGAAGTGCACGTCCAAACCTAGGGACTACCTAGCGTTGTAAAAATATTAGGCTAGCGGCCCGTAATTTTTGCAACACTACGTCGTCCTTATATCAATCTGTGTACGATGAGCTATTTCACAAATTTGTCAACATACCCCCAATACCGAATTGAGCTTGCGTCATACCAATCAAGTGATCAACTTTAAATTAGCACGACTAAGTGATGGTCATTAAATTAACAACGTTTGCATAATGTTATTTTTTGTATTCCTATTAGTTTCTAAAGCTATACTTAGATTTGTAAGCAACGAAACCAGTTTTTTTTCCGGTTTTGATTTACATGATGGTTGCCCAACTTGTGAATTTCTGCTCACACGTAGTTGATGGGCTCTTATAATTTGAATATATATATATAGCACTAAATCAAAAAAACCTTGATGATCCATCAGCATATTGTGATTTATAAGTATTTAAATATGAGTTGAGAATAATTATGAAATATCCTATGTCCAGCTCATTTACATACGTAGAGCATAGAAAAGGATTAAACGCACACAAGTGAGATACCTATTTGATGTGAACTTATCCAGCTATTTATGTGTCTTTCAAGATGAATCAGGAACCGAGCAGTAGCAGCTGGAAGTATAACGATGGTGAAGCCACACCGGACACGACGTAAGAGAAGACAGTCTGTTTACTGTACGGAACTCTATCTATTCGATCCTTACCCCGCACTCATGTCTTAGAGGCATGAACGAACGAGCAAGATGGACGCATAGAGTGATCGCTGTACAGCCGTGTTCAATAGCCTAGTCCCGACTTGCAATGCGAACTTGATGCTAGGAGTTGCAGCCCGGCTAGACCGTCAGTAGAAAACAGGTGGAAATGATGACAGCTAAGAGAGTAGCACTTTGGTCGTATTGCTGCTATATAGACATTAGGACAATTTCGATTCGGACTGTATGAAAGGTCTGAAGCTCCAGAAGTGAAGAACAAAGAAAATCGTTTACATTGGTATAGTAATAATTAGGAGCAATTGACACTCTGATTCCATTCATCCCATATGGAAGCTGCAAAAACTAGCTTATTAAAGATTATGGATGTTGAGATCGTGGATCGAAGTGGCAGAAAGATTGGAAAGACAATCGTTCTGCGCGTTGGACAATTAGGATGACGTACGAATATTGTAGCATTAGATTGTCTAAAATATCCGCTGTAAGACGACACGTCAACGTCAAGAAAACCCACTCCCTATCATTAACCCATTGTAGAACGACATGTGTTTTTTGCAAAACATGCCGACAGATTTGGACCTAAGAGTCATGCATCCTCTGAGCTAATTATCCCGTCAAATTGCGTCGAACACAATACGACTTCCATACAGGGAACTACCGCGACAACAGAATGCCGGTACGTGGAAATATCCATTATAATACTATACCAAAAGAGTTGCTTTGTCTTGGGTTCAGCATATCTCCCGTAAAATTATAAACAAAAAGCATCAAAACAGCGTGACGGTAACTTAGGGTAACACCTTTTGTTTGCTCTGATCTTGATTAGCCTTTAAACTCTTTCTATCCGCTGTAGTATCTTCTTAGCGAGTAAGTGGGCGACATGGCCCATCAGATGCTTCAGATAATCTATCTCATTTTATTAATTGCTGTTATTGCCGTATTCTCATATTCTTCTAAATCAGTCTTATCCAATAAGTGCTGTCTGAATACCACACCAAAGATGGTTCAAATCTCACTGGTACAATAGAGATTATTGGGAAAAGTCCAAAGAAGTTTAAAACGAAAGACACATTGAACAAAAGCAAGACATCAAATGACTATTTGTCTAGGACTTTTAACAACCTTACTAACATTCGCAAGTTGATTCAATCGACAGGTTCTTAAAGCAGTACTGAGCAATAATAATATTTTGCCATTCCACATAATTAACTCTAAAGCCCATAGTGGACTTAGGATGGAGCTGGATAATGACTAGAGTTGTCAGCTAACAACAATCTATGTCTCGTATTTTTACGAACTACCACAAAGACAGCTGATAGTAACTTGATAAATTAGGTCCTTCCATTTAGCGGTTAGCTGTTACTTGCTATGAATGGTTTACGAACAGTGAAAGCAGATTAGCTTAAGGATCAAGATTAATGCAAAATTCTATGCACGCGCCTGTTAAAATCCAATGATAGGTCCGTAATCATGAGATTAAATTAATAGATACGCCTTAGTGATTTTACTCTAGAAACAGGTTATAGGAGAGGAAACTCAGTACCAACTCAGTTGTTTCGGAGACAGTGCAGGCAGTCGGGATCATGAATAAATGGGGTTACTAGAGTAAAGTCTATTACAGAGTTTGTGTGGGCGCCAAAAAAGAAAGGAGCCGGGTGGGGCGACTTGACGGCATAAAAAGAAAAGACGATAGTAGCTTTGTAGTGGTTGACGGTACTGACCAAGCTTTTGAGATTCGATTTCAAGTCAAGAAAGCAAGCAAAGTTTTAGCAATAAGCATTCACCCAAAGGAAGCTAGGCGAGACGGGCGCTAAACATGAATAAGTCATTCAAGAATTGTCCTGTAATGGGGAAGGGTAAAATGGATTCGCCTCAAAACCTCAAAAGACTATGCCGACGAAGTTAGACGGACACTAAATCCAAATTATTTATTATATCATCTTACCATTAGCTCTAGTTGTATATACAAGGCTGTCCCTTTTAGAACTAGGCCAGCTCTCTAGCTGCGTTGCTGCATACATCAATTGAAGCTTAAACTAGCTAAACCTATAGCAAACATTTGCAGGGTTCGAAAGGTCTTAAAAAAGGACTCATGTCTGTCATTGTGTCCTGCTTATCTTTGTTGGATCCGTTGTGGCACCGATTATGTTGGTCTAATGCCAATGATATTAGTCTGACATTAATGGCCTCCATATTAATAGACAACCATGTTAAGTACAACAAACGCTTCAAACAGAATACTGTAGAATCTATTCCTTCGGCACCTTCCAAGAAATTATCTATACTGTTTTCAGCTCTAGTAGCATACTTTTTCATACTTTTCCCACAATGTTGGGTATTCCGTATCAGCCGAGTGACAGTCTCGGCTCTGGCAGAGAAAATCTTTGTTTCGGGGAAAAAGATGTTACCATCAATTCTATGAATGAAATCTCAACAAAGGCTACCCAAAATGAGTACAAGAACTGCGACAACTAGTCGCAGCAATATTGATGCATCTAGTGAATATTATAATAAAAAAGAAAAAAAAAGAAAGAAACGAGTTAGAACAAGGTACCGGAACGAGAGGGCTACGTGACTAAAAAAAGCCTCAAAAGGATAACGACTACAGAGGAATAACAAGAAGCAAAACCAAGTTTAATGGAGTATAGGGTCGTAAGGCACAAATTGAAAAAGTATATTTAGCTCAGTAAGAAAGTTAATTGGAGTGAATTCTTGGAGGAAGTTAAGAACGATCCATGAGGGTACCCCATGTAAAATGGTATAGGTTGAAATGCACGTCAAGAGAAACGTTGAGAGTTCGTATGAGGTTAATAGGGCAACTACTTTGTCGCTATATTCCTCCCACCCACACGTTGACCGCGTGTCTTTGTGCAAAAGGCTAACGAAAGGAATGATATTTCTAAAAGTCTAACCTGAAGGGATATTAGCGGCAGCTAAAAGAATTAGAGCTGGCAAAAGGCTAGTCTCAGAGGGAATGCCTGGCTATTACGACGAAGTAACCCTTTAAAGAATTTCATATTAAAGGAGTTGCTGTATTGTTGCTAAATTCACGATGGAAGCTCTCAGTATAGAAAATTTCTGAATATACGAAGGCGAGCAAAGGTGATCGTAATTCCTGGATGTAAAAGGCTCTTATCAGCACATCTGTCTGCTAGCTCACTTGCAAAAGAAATAAAAACAGTTGTTATAAATCGATTTAGGCCCTGTGCAGAAGAAAATGCCCTTCGCTCGGTGTGGCAATTAATTTTGACAAACCACGTTATGTGATACGAACAATCTCTAATTACTGGAAGCGAAGGGTTCATCATCACCGAAAGCAAATTTCCTTACGATTATATCTGGGGTGCCACAAGAAGGGCATTCTAAAGTTTCTGCTATAGAATCGCACAGAGTAATGGGGTTTCGAGGTTCGAAGGTCCTTCGTTAAGTGCCGAATTCTTTGCGTACGTAAGTGATCTAGCGGTACTTGTTGGTGCCCGTGTGCCTGCAGAGAAAACCCTGAGTTCTTTGCCCGGATGTGGACTTTCGATCCGATGTTCAAGTCGAAAGAAAATGTCTCGACACAGCAATGACTGTTTGCAGAAAAAAAGAGTTAAAGTAGTTAAGATGGCTAGATATCTAAGTGTATTTCTAGATTAAGCCATGAGGACCTCGTTACATCTAAGGCAAGGCTCAGCAAAAGTTGACAAAGTATCGTCAGCATTAACCAAGGTTGTGGCAAACATATTTGAACCTAACGCTCGCAAGTGCAGGCAGCATATGAAAGCTCCCGAGCCTGCTGCGTTATATGTAGCTCTTATGTAAACTATGAGATATGCAGGCATATCCGACCGTCATCACCCCGATCGTTCTAGTTAAAATGCGCAGACCAGGAAGGAGAAATTAGATACGTGGCACAATCCAATTAGGGATTTTAGAGAAAAAACAATCACGGCGTGGCCGCATGTATGGATAGAGAATGTTCCCACTGTGACAGAAATTTAGAGGACAACACCATTCACACACTGGTACAGTGCATCACACGAAGCTTTAGGAAGCGCCTAGCAACCCTCGTATTATACGTGCCTTACAGCAGGGTATGCAGGAAGTAGTACAGTATATTCCAAGAAATTATTATATTAATTTCTATAGTTTATACATATATATATGTATAAGTTATAATTTATAAAATAAAAAATTATAATAACTCCAAGAAACAGTGAATTCAAGGAAAGTTATTAATAAAAAAGGCAGGCAAGCTTTGAGGTAGCAACAGACTTAGCTGATATGCCGGGCTCACTCCTTTCAGGAGCCCTGCTCGTCCATAATAGTGGGTAGCCTAACACAAGCATCCTATGCCAATTGATTCGACAACATCCATCACCTCCTCCGGACAGTTCGTGGAATTAATGGATTGAAATAAAACTTAAGGCAGGAGCTGAGAATTAGTAAATAGTGGTTTTGGTGTGGGCTGACCCATGTTCGATCGGAAATAGCTTAAATGTTTTGAGTTTTTCGTTTGAAAATGAGTAAAACAGTAGTTTTGATGGCTAGCTCTTGACACAGAACGAAGTGTGTCCATCCCCATTTGAATGCTTGTAACAGATTCATTTATTATTGATTCATCGTCATTTTCTGACTTAGTCTCATCTGTCAACGAATTATGTCCCGTCAGGGATCTTTAGGTCTTTAAAGAACTCGTCAGGCCAGTTGTGAGATTCTTCATATCAGATGTACCCCAGTTTGTTTCACCGGTGATCAGGAAATGTGTTAAGGTGCGAGGTTTGGAGAATGTAATAGCTGCGAAAAACCTCACCATCTTCTGTAGAGCATATTAAACGACCGTTGTTATGCGTCTTCTGCTATTGTTGTGGACAAGAATTACTTCGCCTTGTCAGCCAGGTCATTTGAGTTAGGTGGTCCTATCTATTTGATGCAGCTAGGCCACATGAAGGTCCTTGCTGGCTGTCTTGATGTTCTTGAGCATTATTAGTGTATAAAGTTCTCCCAGTCTTTCCAGACGTCAGTTATGATGATTAATGAGAATAAGTCAATCGCTATAAATAGACTTAGCAGCTCAAGGCTAAGAAGTTTTTGAGAAAATCGAATAAGGAAGCAAGACCATTTCAGCAGAGTAAGACGATGAGCAGAGAGCAAACATTGCAACAGAATACTACTGGATCAAGGTAACGAAATCACTAGGACGAAATAGTAGACTGGCTGAACCAAAGAAACAAAATTAACATAACTAGGTATTTTAAACTTAATGTGAGGTCGAAGACAACGCTAATCTAAGTTGCTTATATCAAAACAGCTTAACGGAAGTACTCCAACAAGAATTCCTGGAACATTCCGCTGAGTAAAATGCACAGCTGCAAACGACGGAATAGGTGAAAGTCAGTAACTGCTACGGAAGAACTATGTGTATATACACCAGCTAGCTCTTTCAGTATCCTCTACTACTTGAACTGAGTATATGTATACACGTCTCTTGAGTGGCATCATAGACTATCAAGATTAGGCCGTCTTATGGTGTGATCTCTTTAAATTGATTCTTTGTAGACTAGTGCAGCTTATTTTTGGTGTGGGCTGCACTTGAGATTTTGTCTATGGATCAAATAGTATTATAAATGAGTTATTTTTCCCGTAGGGTGTAGTGTTAACTAAGGCAAGTTTAACCTTTATCGAGTCACATGATTTTTAATCATTCAAAGTCGCCCAAAGAAAAGGTATTTGTCTCGAGCTCACAAAATTAAATTTCCGAAAAAGGCTTTGCCATTTCTTCTATTTGAGGGTAAAATGACGAAGTTGAGACATTGATTAGCTGAAATGAGAAACGAAAAAAATGCCGCGGTGTATCTGGGTTATTACAAGTTTCGCCAGAAAGGTAAGGTTCTTGTTTTTTTTCTAAATTTTTAAAGAAAAGTTAAGTAATATATTTGTGTATGATTGAAAACTACAGGGCAAGCTTATTTTTGTAGGCCGAATGTGCAAGTAAAACTTATGTACCTGGAGCTGCTTCCACAGGGATCATTACCCTTTTATTGCCAATTTTCTATAGAGTTTTAATTTTTGGTAAACCTGATCTTCAGATAACAGTACTGTTGACTATTAGGGTGTGTGGCGGACACCTATGGAAACCATTGACCACGATCATTCGGTGAGTTTATCTTGTGGCGAGGTTGCCCGCTGAGCAAGGTTACCTAATAACAGGCAAAGGATTTAGGTTAGGTAAGATTTTAAACTAGTGTCGCGAGCAAGGTTATAGTTTAAAATTAGAGTGAGGAGACACCAATGAGTCAAATAATTGCCTTCAAATTGCAACTAGAGCAAGAAACAAAGCCCGGCCAGTCGTTCCGTTTTAATCATCTTGAAAGAGAATGGGTTAGTTGAGACAAAATCGTGGGTTATTTACAAAAAAGTAATGAGCTTGCCAGTTCAAAAAGACGAAGAATGGTATCACTGCGACAGTGTAACTTCAACAAAGTTGCAGGCTGGACTCAGAGTGACTGATTATTGGAACGGGACACAAAGTATCTCGGGAAGCGTAGATTTGCACTCAAGCTACGTGTAGTTGAAGTCAGGTTGGGTGTAAAAAGAGTCAAATACATTCATATTAGGTCAGGTTGATGAAATCACCACTGAAGGAAAACAACGGTCTTGTTCTAAAAAGCAAACGAAATAAAAGCGGTACAAATCGCGCAGCGACGGGGTAGCCGTTATTTTTTGTATTACTAGTGTATGAACTTATGTCAGGCTGGGCTTTTGTACGTCTGCTGCTAAAAGATGGCTTACATGATGATTTTTTACGGGCTAATAAAAATTTCTTCAGAAATGTCCTGCACCCTTGATTTTAGCGACTGGCTAAATATTTTTCCAGGAGAATTTATTGTTGATTTTACGAAGCTTGACCCTTCTCGTGCGACCTGTTCGAAAATCTTCGTTCTATAATTTCTGAAAAGATTTATATGCAAAAAATGTTCATATTTCCAACTCCCGTACAAAAACTGACGTTCAGAGAAAAGTATCAAATAACCCTTTTTTTTTTTCGGTAAATCACAAACGAGGCAGTTCACAAGTTCATCTTTAGTAAAAATAGTAACGGGGCAACTTCCTGTTGTCGAACAAAGATGGGAATGTTTGTATTTTGCATACTGTATACAAGAGCTAACAGTAGTCCGTGGTGGCTTCATACAGTAATATTGTGTTTTCGAAGATCGTTGTCTAGAGAGCCATAATCGGACCTTGAAATCAACTGATCGGAACCAGCGAAAGGTTGATGTAATTCTTTGTGGTAACCTCTGGTCGAGCACTAATTAAAACGTGAAGTATCACCGGATCAGACCAGATAGGTATTTTCAGGGTAAAGACGAGCAACAGTCTACTTTTTGACAAATTCACATTACCTAAAGTAAAAACTCTATTTTCTAATCTAAAACTTTCAAACTTATGGTTGAAAGATTTAAATATAGCATGCGCTTCGCTGAACATCCCGCTTCATTTAGGAATCTCATATTACAGAATCAGCAAATTTATATCACACTTTTGTCATTGTATAAGAAACACTCAAATTCAGTGAGTTTTATTTCTTGATACTTACACGTTACTTTATCTAATAATAAGCCTTTTAAAATGTATATAAAATATGTTGATATGGCACGGGTCTTATGTAAGACGATACGGACCGGTGTTGTTTTCTGAATTTTCATCCAAGCTAAAAATGTAATAGGTCATCTAGGGTCATCTATCTTCAGTAAGTCATACGTTTAACCTTAATAAATAACACCAGTATGCCGAATACGAATAATACCAGGAGAACTTCATTGCTAAAAGCTCCTGTGAAATTGACTTTTTTGGCTCCGAAATTATAGAAAGTGGTATAAACGCTGCTTTAAAATTATCTCTAGGTAAAAAGTAACAGCCCCGAGTTACATCAACAGAGTGGCAATGATACGGCAATTTAATAAATGCAAGATTTCTCGCAAAACACTCCGCAAAAAATAGTGCGACCGTCAAATTTATTTTTGTGGCTGGTAAATAGTACACGCGTTTGTTTTAATCGCCTGTAACAAACTGCATTTTACTTTAGCAACATCTCGTTTCTCGAAACCAAGTAATAACAAAATAAATCAACTATGCTATAATTATTGTTAATTGATATTGGCGGTGGATACAGAAGACCATTACATAAATCGCTTAAATAGGCAGAAGTATAAGCTTTCTTAGATGTGTATCCTGTGTTCATGCAAGCTATTAGATGTTGTGACTTCAACGCGATTGTGTCCGCGTCTGAAAGGCATTACTTGAAGTGTAGGTGTTCACGAACCAGCTCAACCTGAACAACGTTCAGGTGCGGAAAGACTTGCTAAATTCTAGATAATCTCCTTTAATCTATTTCCACAGAACACATACACTCGCAACCTTGGTAATAAGTCGCAAGTCAACCTGTTGTTTGCGCGAAACAACTAGTTCAGTTCGCTCACGGCAAAGATGGCGGCGGTAGCAATAGCATCGATGATCATCACCAATCAGAAGAGCTTCAAGCAGTTCTGATGGCAAACGCCGTTGTATTCACAACTGTGGCACCATCAATTGGTGACTTTTCGTTATGTAAAAGCAGCAAAGGGCAACAGAAGAAAACAGTAATAGTTAAACGTAAAAGATATGTAGATAAAAAAAATCAGAGATTGCCTTACAAAGCGCGTAGTATTATACTAAATATACGTACGTAAAAAGGGGGTTAAAGTAGACTTGGAGCAGAAGTGAAAAAACAGACTTACAATAATGGCATCACTACTTTGCGATTCCTTGTGGTCGTGTAAATAATTTGCAAATGATGCAGAGAATGTTACTATTGTCGGCCTGATGACATGGCTTCTCTACGCATACCTTACTTTTGTACAATAGAACTTATGTTCCAATATTTGGTCACTAACGCCGATTTTCAACATCAATTAGCTGTGTAAGAACAATACATCTACGAATTATATTATTAGCGTGTTGCTCCGTCTATGTCCGGCTCATTCGGTTCATGCTCATAAAAGTCATGTTATGAGATGTTAAGAGATTCTCCAAACGATACTTAAACAAACCCATGATAAGTTTTCGAGGAACCCAGCTTGATTTTCGTCTACCTATGTTAGGTTTTCTTAATTTCTTTTATTCTCTGTAAAACAGCTGGAAATCTGCAGCATTATATATATATATATATATATATATATATATATATATATAAGGAATAGTTATAAATAAAACTATTAATAATTGCTTTGCGCATTCTTACCTGATTTGCTATCGGAGTATGTTTCTCAACGTACGGCTATATGTTCTTCTCATTTACTTTCGGCTGGCGTTCTTGCGACGTGCCGACAGCTGACTGTTGCCACTCTGCTTATGAAAATAAAAAGCTAACGGATTTTAGGCAATCCTAACATCGTATGTTCGGCCCTTAACGGCTCTTTTATGCCATATTTACATAAGTCGAATTTCTTCTGTTCAAACCAAACCTCTACCTTCCGCTGCGACGTAAGACCTGTGGTGCGAACGCTGATGCCCTACTATGTCCAAACGGCTACCGAAAAGGCCCGAAAAGTACCAATTCGGCACATTGTGAATCACTGAGAGCTGTGTGAAGGCCATCGGAAAGAGTCCGTCGCCTGCCGTCCGTGATACGGGTCGCGTTGTTGTTCGCCACGATTGCGCCGACAGTTAAAGAGGAGCACTGCAAAACATCTAGCTCGCAAACTGAAGCAGATATTGTTTTCTTACCGGAATCAGCTGGACGAAGCAGAAAGAATAGTCGACCTTAACTAAAATACAGAGGGCTTCACTGTTCGGGTTCTTAGAAGGACCATGAACCTCAGGTCCACCTTAATGAAACGACGTCTAACGAGAACACAGTGTAGAGCGTATTGAATCCTTTGCATGCCGGTTCCACTGCTGAGTTCGCGATATAAGCCCACAGAAGAGCTAAATCTTGAACGCGAACTATACAACTGATGCTTAACCTTATTGTGATTTTGGTTCTATGCCCTAAAATATTCCCGCTAATCACAGTCGAAGAAGGTGCCAGTGGGCCTGTTTTTGATCGGTATTTCGGGGCTGCGGCTTGGAAAGAAGTCGGAACAGCTGCAGAGATATGGTTGTAATTTTTCCGTGCTTCAAAGGCGTATGAAAGCCCGAGTCTGTTCATAGAACATGCTTCTAGACGAAGATAAATAAGCCTTTTTCTATCATTATGTATGCGCGTTCCGATGGAGCAGAGACCGCCTCTTGCGAAATATCAGCAACTTATGATCATCACCACCTGATGCGCTGACTTTCAGATGCAGCTGGACAATAAATGTTTGATTCAGCCAGATTTACTTTATCCTTGAAAATCTTTTAAAAGTTATGTCTTTAAACTCTATGCCTAGGACGACCTTAGTTTGAATAACTCATAGCGCAACGGTATTCTGTTAAGAAAAGTTTTTATTTTTTTATTTAATTTAAATTCGATTCACACTTCTAAACAACAGTGCGAAATGGAAGAGCCGGAGACTTTTGATACTTATTACTATTCCTGACTATACACAAAAAGCGTATTTAATTTATTTAAAGTCGATACTCAATATGCAATAAAAAATTATAAAATCGAATTAATGGTGCTTTGGTGTATGAGAACCTTATGAACAGGCCTGCCTTCTAAAGTGGATAAAGGGCAAGAAACAAGTAAATCAGTCGAAATTTAAACTATGCACAGAATAGATTAATGACTCGGAATTACTCTTTAACAGCCAGTATTCTAAAAGAGGTAAGCGTTAATCATAAATCCAAAAATTCTATATATATATATATATATATATATATAATTTTTGCAAAATAGAAATAAAAAGGCTGGACATGTCTTTTCCTTTTACGGAACTTTTCTTTGCATGCGTTTTCGAATATTCTATGAATTTAGTGCAGGTGAGGGTTGAGATTTTCTGTTGTGATGGAATACTTAAACTCATTTTTAAATTGGCCAAAAAATGTGAATGTGGGTATTATTGCAAGAAATACTAGAATGCTTCGAACCAAAGGTAATGGATAATGCTTCATTGCCGACGACTTGATAACTACCATACCATAAATTCCACTTTTTGTATTTAAGACCCCCTTGAGGACTGTGCTAATAGGAAGGGATGCAAGCACACAAACTGCACTGAACCCAGAATCTAGAACTATTTAGGACACGCTCAAACTGTTCCCTAATTCAATAGGCATTCGTTTCTTTGTCTTCATTATTGCGCTTCGAGCCATCCCCATATCACACGATTCAGGAAGTTTCAAGATCGTAGTTATCAAAAAAGAAACAGAGCAGATCATATAATTAGTTTCAATCGTCGTATTTTATTACAATAAAATATGAGTAACTGCCTAATGCATTCATGTCTCCTTTTTTAGCATAAATTATGCTTTACTAGCGGATTTCGGTCCGCGTTTACCGGTATGTGGTTGGAGATTTCCCGCCAATGCAAAAATACTGATTCCAAATTAGGTAGTGTTCAGATTTTTCTTTGTATCTCATGCGGGTGTGATTCTAAAAGATTGTACCAGAGTAGAACTCGTGGTATCATTCAGAAGTGAGTTACAAAAGTTCCACACTAATGCGCTGCCTGCAAATACTATTCCTAATAAGCTAAATGATGGAAATGCCGGCCTTATGGACAACGCAAATCTTCTCAGGGGGGTACGTGGTAGAACTATGGTTTCAAACTTTGAACTGCGCTCTCGAAACAGCGTGGCTGTTTTTGTCTCAGACACTTGCTTTATCTGTCGCAAACCGGGGCGCGGGACAGGCGCCAAAAAGAAAAACAACTTCCGTGGTTGGTTTTTCCAGAAGTGGCCCTTTCTCAAGGTTTTACCTCAAGGAGAAATAAAAACTGTGCGATTGCCAGATTGATCCAATGTGAAGGTTCATTTTAATACCGGTTGGCTAGAATCGTCAGACATATCCAAAGTACAAACGGAATATTGAAATTACTTTGCATATTGTGTCTCCTTTATGACTTTTCAGAGCTTTACATTGTAGCTAATTTTGCCGACCATATCGTAGCACCTCAGCATTTGGAAAAGTTTCACGACCACAGCAGGTTACACTATTTAGAAGCACATTTCTCTCTAGAATCGTGGTAATCATTAATCTTACGGTAGAGGTTATGGAACCTATGAATCCCACAAAGGTGAATGCTTGACATGTTGTTCTAAACACTTTGCTTTAAATTGTTCATTGCCCTGGTGTTCTAAAATTCAAAAATAAGGTCGGACATGTTGTGACATTTGCAGTCTTTAACAAACTTGAGGTACGTAAATGTTTCGGCAGCGAACGGACTTCTTTGTCACAGAGCAGTGTATCTAAGAGTGATTATATTCTTTGTGGACAGATGCGGTCCCGTAAGTTTTTGTTTAGGAAAGCAGGTTTAATTCTAACCGGAGGTGTAAAGCACGTAAGCGGCGGCTCATTCTAGTATAGCTAAATTCCGTAAAAATCTGTGGGTGCAACTTTCACTCGTATAAAAGGAAGCGCAGTTTTCAGCGAGAGTCCTTATAGCTCTTCGATAAAGGGTACAACTTTTCGATCTCTTTTCTTTACGTGCGCTTCAAACAGTTAAGCGCTCTGGATTAGAATAGCCTGGCTACGAGGATCTTTCGATGCACTCCAGTGCTTTTCGATATATTTGAAATGTCTAGGAGTTTGCTCTCTTGTTTCTGCGTCTGAGCTCCCATAGGCCCGATCGTTCTCCGTTTTCTATACCTAGTCTAACTTCTGAAACGTACGAATACGTATCCATCTCCTTAATGACTATTGAGTGCATAAGCAGGCATTGAACAAAAGTATCTAAGTCGAAGCTAGCATTAAGGCGCCCCAGAAATGTTTGTTGCGCAGATTATCTGAGCCTATTTGTTGCTTGGCAGTGCTTACATGGCTTTGACTATCTCCGTCACCGTGGAGTTCCGCTTAAGCCTACATTCATTAGCTGTTCTTTTCTAATCGTACATACATTTCACACACCGAGATCTCTTTTGGGACATTTTATTGAGCAGCTGGTATGTTATTAAGATAGTCTTGCATGTGTTTCAGCCGGTGGGGTCAAGAGTGCGTTGTCGTCGATTGGCTAAAGGTTAAGTAGTTTCTGGGCTTACTTGAGGAGCTGCTCTTTTAGCTGCACGTTTAGACGGCCTTATGACGAGCCTGTAGCAAGATGGTCTGTGGAACCTAGAAGTGTATTTAGGACAAATGAATGTTAACGCTTTGGCCTCGTATTGTACCGCATTACTTCTTTCCTAATATTTGTTTGTTTTGTATATGACTAAAGCGAACTGGTGAGGCATTCGTGAGACGATTCGACATCTACGAGCTATAGTTACGGCAATATACCGGGCGTAATTTGCTGGAAATAGCTTTGTATTAGTCGTTTCAGAAAGGGCTCCTTTTCCCTGTAAAAAAAACGTCGGCTGTTATTAGAACAATGTTGCATGTGTTGTGTGATTGGTGCAGGCTGATATGCGTGTTTATGAACGAAGGATGGCCATGAGATAGGCGGACCAAGTCGACAAATGGTTAGAGAACAACAGTTTGGGTAAAATTATTGAGTTGCGTGCTGGCATGATTCACTAAAGACATGGAAGTTCGAGAATAATGGAATGGAAGATGCGAAATCAAAAATTGAAATCAGAGAGTTTGCCCGTATGGGATCTGGTCGCTCCATTCGTATTGCTGTTTGTTTCTTTGCACCTTTCCCGTTTTGTAAAAAAGTAAGTGAATGAATTGTTGCAGTGTACCCTACCAGATACCAGATAAATATAACATTTAAGTCGTCAAATACTTCAACATCATTCTAACTGCCTCGTTCTTTGACCAGCACCAGCTGGGCTACGAGATCTCGGGCATCATTGTTAAGTCGAAAGTTGTAGTTTCGCGTGTTTTACATCACGTCAATACTGAAAGTGGTATTAACCCACAGAGCTATCATCAACTAGTAACTACAGAAGATTAGTTTATGGAACTGGCTATTACTCGAAATAACAGTCAATCAGACACACAGGGCGTTCAGTTCAGAATAGTGCAATGAAAACGGTAATTATTATTGCTATACCAAATCCAGTAGCGGCAGACATATTCTTTGAAACTTTCACATATCATGAAACCAATTGAGTCAAAACTAAAATAGATCTATTCGACTGACGAAGACGATGTAAGGATCGGAAAACATTTCGAAACAGCATTTCCATTTGTTTATTGTGGAGATGTTACCATTACGAAAATTACAAATATTTTAGAAGTATTAGGTTAAATTCACTGATCAGGCATTAATCAGTTGTCATACAACAGGTTTAGTGCATGAGTTAATTAAAAAAGCGCCATCTTCAAGGGACTCTCCGTTTGATAACTTGTGTAAAATATATCTTGTCGGGTAGGTATCGGATTAATTTTTTAGTTTGCTGACTTTTTTTCTATGTTCCATATATATTATTGATTTCTTATCTATAGAAAATAAAAAAAAATGTCCGGTTGAGGTTTTCGCAAAGGTGTTAAAAAAATGCGTTTTCCAAATGCCTTTTTTAACCTAACTATTTTACAGATTGTTACCTTGAAAATGGCAGATATCTTCGTAAAACATCTGAACAGGGTAGTTCTGAGGTATTTATAACCTATATAATATAATTAGCTTAGAGTTTGCAGTACAAACACTGTTTCTGTTTAGGTTACGAAGTTGGTTCCTGCTGAGCAGATTTAGCTGATATGAGCGTGTTAATCTATTAGAGAAAATAGAGGAAACCGGCCGCTTACCGCTAAAAATTACAGGACTAATTATTTTAGGCTAGAGAAGGAATAGAACCCGCATGCTGTTACTTAGCGTTATCTAGTTGAAGTTAAATTTAGATGGAAAAATACTCGTTTATTTCCGTGTCCCATTTGAGTCGCTGTACGAAAATCAGTACACAAATTAAAGATGGTGCCCATTCAGTCTTTCGAAGAGCATGGTACTGCGAAAGTGCGATACAACACAATTTGCGTGAATAAAAGTTATTATTGTTATGACTCGTAGCTTTCAGCGACCCCCTGCTCTGGCCGCCCAAATGGAGAGACTCGCGTAGACAGGAGGTTCGCTCACTTGCAAACCACCCGAAGCCCCTTTGGTCGTATAAAAATTGCTAGACCGAACTTAACAAGGCTCTGATGCAACATCTCTATCTAGTGCGTATCATGGAAGAGATCCTCGCGAAGCTCAATAAAGGATTTCCCATTAACTTATTTTAGTGAAGCGTATTTGCAAACTAACGAGGACTTATGAGGCCTGCTCACTATGAGCATTCCGGAGGATCCATAACTCAATTTAACAGGCTATTTTTGGCATCAAATACGTTCTTGGTGTTTCGTCAACGTGTTAGTAACTAGACTATAGGACATTGTGGTATATTTCGATAACAATTAGGTTCCTCTGGCAGCAAGAAACTTAACGTAATTGGTGTGACTTACTAAATAAGATAAACATATTTTTAAATGAATGTTAATCTTATACAGTTCACCGGTGAAAATGGATAGTTTATCTTTTGTGCGACACATTTTTATCGAATTTACTACTAAAAAGCTTTAAATATACAAGATTGCCCCCGTATGAAAACTCATCATATGAATAACGAAAATAGACATAAGTCGCTCTATAACAATGATCAAAAAAGGGGAATTGGGAATGTTTGAATGGAGTACGTATGAAAAGGGAAGAAACTGTATGTGCAATGGCAATTAGTGGGTAGATAAAGTCCACCCCCAGGTGGAGAAGGGGCCAAACTGGCTATCTCATAAGTTGTTTTCTTTATGGTCTACCAAGCCATGACCTCGGAAGAAGCTCTGCCTCTTCTCCTGCAACCAGAAACGTAACACAAAATAAGATAATCAGATCCGGCCTGAGCGCCTTTTGCACAGGCAGATATGACTTGAACGGAAGGCTGGCTTTCTGCTCGCCCAATATTCTGTTTTGAAGCTCTAAAAGATAGAGTCGAGTAAAAATTGCTGCAATTTTGAATACTTTTTGAAGACGATGCTTGGGACTTAGCTTTAAATACTACATAGCTTGCTCTTAGTGAATACAGAAAACCACTTGTTCCATAACCACGTAAAATGTCTGTTGTCAAACGGTGCACGCTTTAGTAAAATCGTTCCATATCGTTGAATGAATATCTCTTGTCGTGAAGAGTAAAAAATCTTATTGATAAATCCAATTGTGTTCATATTTTACTTCACTTAATTTTTGTATCATTATTTTAGCAAGTTAGACTGTACTCTAATGCAGACGTTACCATTATGCTCAGCTATTATTATATACAATACACTAGACTATCCTGTCTATGTTTCGAATTCTACGTCAGGTCTCGCCGCTGCGCATTCTATCAGATGGCTGACTTCCAGCACGAAACGAAGTGTATTTGTAGCCGGGTCCGTAAATTTAGCAAGCAAAATCGTTACCCATAAAGTTATCATGGGGACTACACTAGACTCTGCTAGGCGAAGTAAAGCATTATGTGATTGGTTTTTCGAAGTTTTGTTGGTACATGTAAGCACATAGTGATGTTCACTGCAAAGAGTATACATAGTGCCCTGAACTGCATGCATAAAAAGGAATCAAAGAAGGCGTTTGTTTAGGAGTTCAAATATAAAAACCTCTATACTTTACGTTTGTGGTTAAAAATCCATGGGACCTTAAACCTGAACCCTTCGATCTACACAAATTGTTTGCAACAAGAATGAAAGAAAGACTATTTGCGCTTTATTCATATCATAATATGATATAAACAACGACAAAGAGCGTAGTAGAAGCTTGGGGAAAAATAAACTGATACGGACCACTGGCGTTAATGCTGGTATAGTATTCTTCCAAAAAACTTTTTATAAAGACTTTTTAGAAAGCAATTTAACGTAAAGTTTACTCGACTATTAATTAATCGATAAAAATTAAAAATTTTGCTTATTTATTGCGAATCTTTTAAAATATTATTATTACTTCATTGAACAAATAACAAACATTTCCAGGGAAAACTGCAAAAGTGTTGAATTACAGTTAAATAAATATACATTTAATCCCGAATCATTTCAAAAAGTCGGTTCAACGTATCTCTGTTAGGTTAGGTCAGAGCTGAATTATAGCGGATCTGGACCATAATTGTTATAGTACTTAGTTTGCAGGATATTTGTCCGTTTGAATTATAACTACACTGTTTTATATAAAGAAAAGCTAAATAAATACAAATTTTCTTCAAATTCAATTATATTCGACCGTACGATAACCTCATATCAAAAACATATGGAGGCAAGTAAGCTAGATATATAATACAACGAGTTATTATTCAGGCAAAATGATTTTTTAAGCAGTCGGAGGATAACGTATTTTACAAAAACACTGCTAAATTTAAATCAACAGTATTTTTAACATCTAAGATTGATATCTCATTATATATATTAATATATATATACATAATAACATAATATACATATACATTAATAATTTTATAACGGTACATACTATTTTTTGGCGCAATACTATAATTATAAGCACGTTTATATATACGCACTTTAATATTATTTGACATTATTGACAAAAATTAAACTGACATTACTTGAAAATAAAAAAAAAACTAATTATAGATTCAAGTAATTTCATAGCTTAATTTTGCAATATATTTAGTGTAGTTAATTTTTCTCTATGTAAATTAATTTTGCGCATTTGAAATTGTTTCAAATAATATAAAAATGCATGTTAATTTGTGTAAGTGTCATTGACCAATCAAAAAAGGCCACATAGAAATTTCATATGTTATCAGGTTTAATCAAAGATAACTCGCTCCTTACGTGAGCTATCTGCATGCAATGAACGCTAAAGGCTTATGTGAAAGCTGCCTCCTTCTAATTTGTAATAGTAGCACAGTCGCCAGAAAGACATTTTTAAGTTGCTATGGAAGGAAAGGCACTCACTTGTTCCCTTCACTTCTTGCTGCATTCAGTGCTACAACTTTGTTCAGTGTGTTCCGAACGCACCTTCGCACCGTCTCCATCATGTCTGGGACCCGAGCCTACATTTGATCCCGTGTATTTTTGAGTTGTGAGACGTTCGTAGTTTCTTGTTCGGTCCTGACTTGCCCTTTGACATAATGTTTTCGATCAACTTCAAATCAGATGAGTTTTCCGGCCACAATAAAAGCCCAACACTATTTGCAACACACTTGAAAGGTGCTCGTTTGCATTATACAACTGCGATCTGTAAGCACGTAAGTCGAATTTAAGGTAACTCTTATGCACGCGAATGACAAATAAACTTGAAAGAACTTATTCAATAAGGCTTTGGAAGTCTTATTTGTGCTCCCAGGGAGAAGTTCCCTTTACCTTCCTTGAAATAGCTATTGTTTGCTAGTGTTACTTTGTTTGAACTGTTCTTACTTGAAGAGACATAACAGAATCGCAGTGAACTTGTGTATAATTAGTTCTGTCGATTTTTTCGGCCTCATGTTATTTGAGATGCGTTAACAACAAAAAAGAAGAATATATGCATTAAAAAAAAATTTCCTTGTCCTTTCAAAAATGATAGATATATGGTAATGAGTCAAGTAAAAGGACAATTCGTTGCGTGTTACTGTTAATTGTCTGTTAGGACGGACGTACTCAAACTTGACTGTCTATAGGAAGTAATCCTGATTCATTTCTATTTTTAGTGGCAACTTGTAAGTGAGCAGGAGTGCGTTCTAAGAATGGTCTAAAGTTACAGAAATACTGAAAAAATACTTACACAGCTGGAAAAATGTTAAAGACAGATAGGCTCTATCGGCTAATGAAGCATTTGTTTTTTACCGACATTGGACAGCCATTTTAAAGGACGTAAAACAAGGCATAAGCGCCTGAATTTTAGTAACAATTTCGTTTTCTTTTGACACATTTAAGATCACTCTTTGCTTGTTTTACATGAAATGGAGGCGGTAAAGCGCCGCAGTTTTATACGTGTAAACTTAGTACAGAAAAAAGTACAAGTTATTCATTGCTTTTTGATAGAACAAAAAACAAGACGACATTACATCATGCTTTTTCTATGTGGCTTGACGCTAATTTCAATGTACGCAGCGGTTATAAACTAACCTATCTTTCATAGAAAATAGTAACATTTTATTATTAATCAATACGACACAGTCGAAAAATTAACTGAAGATAAATCAGTGCATTTTATATTAAGTATGAGTTATATGCTTATTTGTGAATATTGTCTTAATTTTTAGATGTATTGTAAAATGAGACCTTTAGTGAAGACCCTGTACCGACAGCAAATAGTTTTAGGATTTTGTAATAAAATCACATAATAGATTCCACCCTATATTAACACTTATTTATTAACATAAATTAAATAGTAATTTTTCTTATTATATTGGGATTTTTTATGAACGATTGTTGTAGCTTTAGTGTGCCGCCAGATACGTGGATCTGCGACAAAAGCCATCTCTTCTGTGCTATGTGATTCTTACTTTTATTGAGACAACGAGATGCGTACGTTGCACGAACAGCATCGAGAATAGGTTTTACAGACGTAAAACGTCTTTACACTATTCAAAGTGTCGTAGTGAACATTATATACCGGGTACCGTGTACAACTTCATGCATGCGCCGAATTCTTGAGTTACACAATGTTCAGAAAAGAGAGAGATAGCCGCATAGGATTCAGATCGGATGAATTTCCACGCCATGCTAGATCCTCAACATCATTAGCGGCAAACACCTTAGAGATACCCTACCATATGACATAGTGACTTTTCGTGCGCGAATATAATTCCTATTCCAGAACCATTCTCGTATCTGGAACAGCATTTGCGTCTGAATTACCTCACTGCATTGTCGTTTTTCCATAATCCTGTGGAGAATGTAAAGCTCCTGTCTATGGAAATCACGGCCGACATAATTTTGTTTGGATATTTAACCTGTTTTGCGCAAGGTTTATGGGCTTTTTAGCTAGAACGGCTTGAGACGTGTTGAAAGTTACTACCCAAAATCCCAAAAATGTAATTCATCTAAAAAAGCGATTCCTTCTCACTCATCATCGCCGAAGTTTGAAGTTGTTTAGCCTACACAAAACACGCATACTTCCACACATAACCGTTTAAAAATGCTTTTCTAGAGACATTATCGTTATACCTGCCGTCATTAGAAAGCAGAGGAATGCACTTTTATATAGAAAAAAAACGCATGCGGCTATTTACTTTTGATTCGGAAAAATTTTCGATCAAAATCGACAATGTAATAAATTTCTAAATGGCTTTATTTAACTGACCTAAAACGATCTAACTGACGAAGTGCTAGAACGTCATTTGGTAAAGCGCAGCCAATTGTGGCTTCATAGTCTTTAAAATTTTTTCGGAATCAAAGTATTATTGCTGGATTCTAATAATGCTTAGAGCCTAGATATATAAGTGAATTAAGCAATAAAACCTGTGAAAACTTAGAACCGAAGGGTGGAGGTTAGAAAGCACACAAATCAGATAAACACCGCTTCATAAAGTCCGCTTCAAAAAAAGGACTTAAGCAGCTCACACGAATCAGACCACTTTGAAAAGGGCTGTGCCGAATATGTAAATTTCGAGTAAAATCAGATCCTTCAACAACAGTTTGAAGAGAAGAAGAGCTGGATTCGCACCAATGGGATGGCAGGTGACGAGCTATAAAGGCAAAAACAGATACGTTTATACATGCTATCGCTTCAAAAACGATTCCAAACAAAAAAAACTGTCCCGGTGGTCGCAGAGTTGATGGCGAGGCTAGTAGTGTTACTAAATCGTGTGTCTGAGCCTTGACATCTGTTTTTTCGAAGATCTTTCTCACAAGAAGGTATCTCGTTATACAAGCACGATGATGATGATGGCTGTAGCCTGAGACTAGGTTATTAAAAGGCTTAATTTGGAAGGGAGAGATGTTCTCTATACTTTTGAAACATCAGTTATTCAAAAATTACTTTCGAGCGCAGTTTTATTAGCGCCGACTATCACTTAATAAATGTTACTAAATCTATATTCATACATTTTCATTTGTCAGATTGCTTTGTCGATCGCCAACGGCAGATCGAATCATCAGTAATCATTGCAGGCATATATATTATTTGCATTTTATCCGTTAGGTCACTGGTAATTTACCTAGGGCACTTGCATATCAATGTGCATATACTACAAGCAAGTTCCAACACAGGCTAGCTGCTGTCATATCTGAAAACTTCAGAATTAGGAAGTGCATTAGATCTTGAAATGTTTTCCCTCATAACATGCTATTTCCAGCTCCCGCATGGCGTATTAGGAGGAACTGCGAAATTAACGATATTAACAAAATCCAGCCCATTCTAATACTTCAAAAATCCTTAACTAAATTTGCTTCGTCTCTCAACGTTTGGGCAACTGGGTCTCACCTGGAAAGTTGGAAACACGTATTCAAGTGTTTTGCTAACATTGAGTTTCATTCCAGATGTCTGCGACCTTACCATATGTAGTATATTACCTTTCTGTATGTTAAAATTTCTGCTCCAAGCGGATTCTGTGCTTAGTAATGCTCAGTACCGACCCCTAATTTCCGGCTTTTTTCAAAAATCGTAAATGCTAATGAGGTTGTTATTTTTACGAACACTGATTGATAATAATGATATAACTAGCAGTATTGCAGTCCTCACAAGTTATCCGTTTTTCATAAATAATAATTAAATAAGGTCTTGTTGCAAAAAATTGTTCAAATATTAGTATTGTATTAATATAAATGCTTTAACAGTGGGACACTTTAAAGCCAAACTATGTTTATTTATTGCATAGTTAAATTCATTAACACGTGCACTCTACTTTCGTTTAATACTTTTAGCTGAAAATTACACGTTGAAATCTGTTAACTACTGCGCTTAATCATCAATAGCACTTGTACTGTGTCTGTATTTTGAAAACAATAACTGTTTTTTTCCGTAATATTCAAGTCTTTTGTTGCATTTATGCATTTATTTTTTTATGATGTAGTTAAATGTTTTCTTTTTTATCATTTATTACTATATATACACAATTCGCGATAAGCTAAACCTCTTATGGCATAAATCACCTAAACCACCAAACCACGACAAAAAGAAAACGGTTTTTTAAAAGGACTATATCTTAGTGTAAAAAATTTTATTTACGCTTTATGAGAATATTTTGTTATAAACAGGCTGCTTGATTTAAATATAGGAAATATGTATGTTTATAAGATCTTGTTTTTGGACTTAATTGAGAAGCAGTGGTGTCCCAAGTTTGTCGCACTAACATTTAGTCTAAAATAGAACTGTTAGAAGTATTAATCGCGAGCAGTATAATCCGATATTTTTCCTAGAAAAACCAAACACATTAGGAATTACGACAAACGCTAGATAAGAATTCCACATAGAAATCACGGAAGGGCCGATTTGTAATGATCCCTACATGAGAACTTTAATAATTTCTATTAGAAATCTTTTCAACATCAAAGAAAATAAAGAATGACTCTTGCGTTCCTCCATCCAATATTGAGCAGTAATCATCAAAGAACGTGGAAAAGTCTATGAAGACTTGCTCTTAATATTTTAAGCGGCCTTATTACTTCTCTGATTTTTTGGAAATGTGTCTATTCTTGGTTGTGGTTAAGGTTTTGTTTAATATGATTATCTCATATATAAGATTTCACATTCTACTTTCAAGCATAATAAAATAAGCCGGATATTCGAAGATAGCCAGGGTATCATAGAATAAGTATAAAATTTTCAAATATTGGGTTATCTAAAAGTGTTGACCGTTTTTTAGCCAGAGTGCTTTGAAGTCATATAACTGAAGTATTGTTAGTAGCGATGGAGCGACTTGATGTATTTCTAAAGCTGAGATTTAACAGTAATAGATGTGCCAAAATAGTTAAAAAGTCCACATCCAGACTTATGATGAAACATCTTCAAAATGAGTGAAGGTTCTTCAAAAATGTTCTATATTTTGGATTTTATTACAGTAAAGGCACAAATAATGTGCCTAAAATATTGTGCGGTTTACTATAAGATACGTTATAGGAAGAAATGGCCCAAATACGATGTTGTCGATTTGGATGTTAAGCAACTTAAGTATACTGATCCGCATGGACTAGAATTAAGTTAAAAGGGTGTCGTTTGATTGATTAGTTCTATTTGTTTATCTGCATTTGACTAAGAGTGACATGCTAGCCTGCTGTTCGGGAGAGGAAAAACAAGCTTTTCGTGCGTTAGATTTCAATCTAGCCATATACCATATCTATGCATATAGAAAATTTTACCACTTTTAACGCCATTGGCTTACTTCAAAGTATGCAACGTTGTTACAGTGCTCTTTTAACTTAGATATTGTACGGAAGGATAAAATGTAATAAAATACCTCTGCCAGAAAATTTTGAATAGATACAGATGACACAGATAGATATTTTTTAGATATATATTCTCGTTAATTTGCCTTTCAGAAGAGTGAACTTCAGAATGTTAATCGTATTTTTTTCCTGTATCGTGCGTTGTGAAATTGATACTTGCAATAGCTTGAATCCAATTCTTGCAGGCTTCCGTTAATAGGTAGCGTTTTTGGCAAGATTTTCCATCACTGCGGAAGAATCTTATTAAAATTCTTTATCTAAAACTTCTACAATTTAGCAAGGATAAAAATGGACGTGTCAACTTTTTTGTGTTGTATTCATGAAAAGACCTCGAGCACCGTCTTTTTAACTTAGTCCTAGGCCCACAAAATTTGCTATTGGGTTGTGCTATTCTCTGCGCTCTTTGCGTTATTTTGCTCGCGAACAACTGCTTGCGAAATCCTCTGCGTGGTCCAAGCTTTAATCCTACTATGCATGATTGTCAATTTTTCTTTAACGTGAGTCATCATAAGCATAGAAAGGTATAACGTGGGGTAAGTTTTAAACCAGTACTATCCTATCCCAACATTGCTTAGTTTCGGTGATCGGCCGAGAACCGGCGTGTTCAATGTGGTATAGCCAATGGCCGTTTCAACCGGCTCTTCTAGTGCTTGCCAGAATGATTCAATCGCCAGCGAAAGAGCGGAACGCCCTCTGAGAAACGTAAATGACGACGTTGATATGGCCCGTGCGGCCACGACGGACAAATGGCATCGACAGTTGGAAACTTTCAAGGCTAGTAGTAGAGGAGAGGTTCCGGACAGCTGGACCTGGTATCTAATTCCAGATGTCAAGGAATGGATTCACAGCACCTACGCAGAGCTTACGTATCACTCCTTCCGGGTCTTGCCGGGCCACGGACAGTTCCAGACTTACATGGCCAAGATCGACTAAGCGCAAGTGGACACTTGCGTACCCTGCGCGTTAGGTATGAAAGACGGAGTAGAGCATACTGTGCTCTACTGTCAGGTACTAAATGAGGTCAGAACTAAGCAGACACAAAGAGAGATATTAATGAAGTATAATGTAAAGAGAATGGTGGAAATTATGCAAAGGATAAGGCAGATTGGAATAAGCTTACGGTCTTCTTTGACGGCATTATGAAAAAAAAGGAACAACTCAAAAGGATGCGCCGCAAGAGAATAACGAAAGGACAAGCTCGAGACGAGCAAGGACCCGATGTCCTACAGTCGGCTTTTATGGGAGAGCAGGGCACAAGACTCCGCCCGGGAATTAACGTACCCGGGGAGGAGGAGAGCCCGAACGGAGGATGGACCGGAAAGTAACAAAGGAGATAGTAGCCCAACGTTCGTTCCTGCAAGCTATGGTTTCGAAGTAATATTAAGCTATATCCCGAACCCAAGCCCAAGTCTCTGAGGGGTCCAGGGTTTAGTGGATGAGAGTCTCACAGCGTCAGAGAAACAATACCGTTGTGAAATCTGGTCTACATAATGCATTTGCTTTCAACCTCCCAAAAAAAAGTTTTAAACCAGTAATTGATGACAGAATAGACCGGGGGAGGGGGGGGGGGCAAATAACGTATATGATAAGAAAGATTCTCACAGAACACTGTCTATCCGTCTAGAGTTATCTACGTTGGATAGAAGAGGCACCCTCAGCATTCGGCGCCCTCAGCATTCCGCGCTCTCAGCATCCTGCGCCTACCGCATCCCGCACCTACTGTGTTACACAAGACGACCCCATATACACACACTAGGGCTAAATCAGACACTAGAGCTAGTCAGCACCAGATTTACTGACCCTGCCGCTGTCTCTGATTTTCGCCTATAGCACCGTTAAATGAAGACCCGGATTGGCTTAAAGTGAAACATAAGAGAAGAATTCATAATGAGTCAGTAGTTGTCTTAGTCAGAATAAGTCCAGTAGCCGGAGCTGGGTTCACAGTCGGTGCACATGAAATAGGTTTTGTTCTAATCGTGCCCATACGTTAACTTATGACTCAAGTCTTATGTAAAGAAAGTCCCAAATCAGGCGCAGAGATACTTCGTTTTGTGTTTGCAACTGCTCACGTAAAATCTGAAACATTTTAGATCAGATTACTCAACATAAGGCTTCATGAGAAGTTTGCGAAGTATCCTATATGGCATAATAATGTTGAACATTTTTGGCAATGTTTCATATATCTTACTCTATTTAGTTGTAGGAAGTAAATCAATGTATAGTCGGATCAATTCCGTGTAGCGAACGAGTGAAGTGATAATCTAAAAAGGGTTACTGGTCAATAGTGCTGCAATATTACGGTATATGTAAATAAATGCGACATAAAAAGTACAGGAGTGATTTAAACTTTGTTATAAATGCACAAACTTATAAGGACATAACTATTGATCCCGATGTGCGAAGTTTTATGTAATTATATTTTTAAATAAAAAAAATTGAATGTACTGAATCAAAGGCTTTTATCATTTGGCTCACTATTCGCAGTCCTTTTACCAGAACCTACTATATGCACACGTTCTTGAAATATATATTGAAGATGCTCCTCAAATAATTCTAATTTCTCGTATGATGCCTACCATTTCACTCTCATTTCCTAGAATTGAGCAAATTTGATTTACTATGGGATCTATCTGTTAGACGCCGGAAAACAAACAAATTGTATGTCTTAGCGCAATTTGATCCAAGTCTGTATATTAGTTTAGTGATTTCAACCTTTATGTATGCCTGCGAAGTTTGAAGGCCGTTTCTTTAGGAGCCATAGAAGCCACCTTAGCATGTAGCTTGAGTAGACTAGGAATCGATAGAATCACGTAAGATTTTGCGCCTTCTAATAATCCACTCACTAAAATAGTTGAGGGAATGTTAAAAATAATAATAGTTTTATAATAATAATAAAAAGAATATAATAAATATTTATATTTCTTAAACTTAGACCGAAATACGCGCGAGGTGACCAGATTATATAGGATGGGGAAATTCATAAAGAAAAGAGTGAATTAATAAGTAGTGTTTGTTGTTTAGTGCTCGGTGTTCAGCGAATATTTAAAGCTAAAGTAATTAAGAATGCAGTAATTTTGTCTATTTCACAATATACGACTACAGAGAAGTAATATAAAAACGTTGTAGCCAGTGTATATTATGTAAGTTAGCTGACGAAAACTTCGACAATAACATTAATTTGTTCACACATAATTGTTCTTGTTTATACTTCAGTTGGTGTCTCAATATAAAATATATTGTACGAGGCGTGTTTAAGCCGAACTGTAGAGAGTCTCGGCACACTCATGTTTCCATTGTAGCCGCTGAATAGTTCTTAGCGGAATAATTTTTAAAAAACTTGAGTGCACCTTTAGCTAAGACTTGTAAAAATTGTCGAAGCAAGCCGTACTTACATTTAATGGAACAGAAGTTTAGCAGTCGTAGTTCTTCGTAAAACCAATGTTCTAATAAAAGTACACCATAGTTCAGCATTGGTTTTACTGCTTAGAAGCAGAGGACAGAGGGTTTATCTTCGTAACGTTCTAAAACCACTCTTAAGTTTGCCAATTTATTTAACTTTCGAAGTAGAAAGTGGCAACACGAATAAGTGGAGATACTTGTCAGGTGTATTTAGAAAAACAAATTTCCAAATTGGATAAGACGTCATAAAAGTTTAACAAATCCGGTGAGCATCGATGTTAGATTGTTAACTCTAATAAGAGCCTAGAAAATATAATTACGAAAAGGAAAAATATTACTTATTAATAGGAAAAAAAAGGTTAATTGAAGTACTTTTACCATACTATCAATAAACTTGTGCTATTAATGGCGGTTCATTTTTTCTAGGACCAAGCACGACGGGATGGGACTCCATTATCTAAGTAAAGGTGGTCTTTTGGATTTCTTTGCTTATTGAAAATTTCATTTTTATCTCCTTCTTTTCTCAAAATTCTTCTTCTTCTTTTTGAAAAGTTTATTCAAAGTTGGAACCAACGGTAATCGATTAAAGCAAGGTCCAGTAGGACTGCAGGAGGAAAACCAGTTTCGAATTTTGTAATTTTTGCCTGCCTCTTACAAAACGTAAACTTATGCTATCGCAATGTTTTCAGTGTTTCCGACTTTTTTCGTTTCATGCAGCGTTCCAAAATTGTGTGCACAAATATATTAAAAACTCAATACTTAATCTTTATACATTTTCTACATTGATTCTTCTAGATACAATACAAACGCTGAGAGCTATCTGGGCAGCCATATTTTAATTCGATGGCCAAACTCATATTCGTTTTCAACTTCCCGTGCAGTACGAGAACGAGTACGCAAAATTTAGAATAGGGCCAGAAGAATAAACTGATTCAATTCAAACAACAGGGCAACCGAGCTCTTCGTCAAAACGGAACTAGCCGGAATAGCTATGTTTTTTCTAAAAGACTGGCTAAAACTATTGAACCTAAACCGGATGACGAAGTGTTGTACAAATCGAAAAAGAGCAAAAAATAGACGACTTGCTATTTCATTGCGCATATATATATACGTATATATATATAGAGTGGACTAAAAGTGTCTCCATAGCTGAACAGTCTTTAACTAACATAATAAACAGGAGATACACAATACAATATCGTAATAAAGACGGAATCAATTGTAAAACGTGGTTGCACGAAAAGGATCCTACTACCATTTCTCTCCTCCAATGATACCATGTTGTAAGCACACTACAGGGTACAAGATTACATAGTACATGCTAGGAGTGTAATAACAAGCATATTATCAGTATTTGAATTGAGCTCGTCCTGAATGTTTCTTGTAATTTACTCTAAAAATCTTGTAAACTCATTCCAGGTTACCCACTTCGGGCTTACGTAGCACTGGTAAGCCTGACTTAGTCTGTTTACATTCGGTCAGGAAAATTTTTTTTCCTTGTTCCTGTTTATATATCGGGATTCAGTGGCCCATGATAATGCATGCGCTCCGTTCTCTGGTGGTGGCCCAGTCTGGTTTTAAACGGAAAACACAAATATTCAGTACACTCATGGGTGTAAGTTTAGCACTTCTTATATTGACTATTTTATCTACCACTGAATGGACATAACTGCCACGATAGCACCTGAGCTGGATCATTTTAAGGTGACTGATCATTGCAGGTTAGGGTTGATGCCCATACTGTCCTGGAAATCGCTAGGTCATTCTACGATCAACCATTCGTCATAATCAACCATTACTCTCACAGCTTCTATTCTCGGTTACTTCCTTTTTATCGCTTCATCTTCCTTTACTTTAGTTTTGCTGCGTCGCAGTATACTCATAGCAGTAGAACTGTAAATTGCAATTCTCACCTAGGTGATAAATTGTGTCATATTTTCTCTTAATTTTATCGTATTTATATTCTCAAACAATATGTCCAAATCCTGAATAGTTGAATCGTATACCCATTTTTCTACACAGCAACTGAAGCCTCCTAATTTTCGGGTCCTCCGTTTAAATTTCGATATTCTCTGTAATTTCCAACGTGTCTCGCAACTCTTCTCCTATTCGCCTTGCATTTAGAAAAGGATTCACACTACACAAAATCACTGCTATGGGAGTATCAAGCGCACTCCAATTATCAACTTCCGCGTTCATTCTCTTGCGGATAATTCCCAAAAACATAAAAGGCCCCGCCCTTAGGTGTGTCAGTCATCTTAATGACTGTTTCGCCATCCTTAGTCTTTGTGACCGATTCCAGCGCAATACCTGCTTTCTGTGATTAGACATGGTCAAATGTACAACGGTTTTTGACTCTTATTCTGTCTATACTTTGTACTATTTGTTATGGGAGATCTTTACCCCTATCGTCTCGGTACGGCAGCCAATGAGCCGCAAACATATTCTAACCAAACATCTAAGTGACACACCTTCAAATTCTATTGAGATATGCATAGCAGCGCTCTACCTTTTTTGGATATCTTCTTTACAACTCTTTCAACAGCACATTTCTAAGCAACTACTATGCAGCCTTCTGTTGAAGACTTAACGGTTGGTTAATATTTGATAAGGAGGTGGTTACTCCCATCCTTTATTACTTTTGGTGGCATCACCTTTACGTAGGCTGTCAGTCCATACACCCAGCACATGTCTTAGCCATTGCAGCGGAAAAGGGAGTTATTCCAAGAGAGCTTTATCTTTCTCCGAGTCATTCGTAATTAGCATAGCTCTGGTCTCTTGTACTGCCAGAATCACTCTCCTTCACAGCGTAATGAACAATTAAATAAACTGTCGGGTCAATCCCCTAGTTCCTCCAGGGTCTTTGCGTTGCCAGAAACTTCTTTTCCCTCGCCGTTTACTATTTAGTCAATTATTGCATTTTTGCCCCTGACTTTTCGGCCTTGGTCAGGTTTTGTTCCGCTTCAACAAGTGGTGTACCAAAGAAGTAGTTTACGCTTCTCTCCTATTTTGTCCGCCTCTTTTCTTATCTTCTTGGCAAGAATCTCGTTCTTGCTCCACACGAACGCACCGTCCTGTCTGAAGTCGTCTCTAGCCTTTAATACATGGTTCGAAAGGATACATTTTTCCACTGACACAGAAGAGTTACACTCCTTTGGCCTCCTGTTATAGCTTCCATGGGTTACTCTATGGGTTATTTCTTTCACTTGTTTTCCGAGCTTTCGTTGTCGCTGTCGAGCGATACGTAACCTGTTAGACTCAATTGACTTCGGAAGGTATGCCTCGCAATAACGTGCACGGCTGCAATTGGTGTTGCTTGGTTTCCTTTGAAAATATTTGAGGAAAGTTTATTGAGTTTTATTGTGTAAGTGACGTGACGTTACTAGCGAAGAGCATGAAGCTAGTGACAATTGTTACTAAAAGCAGATGTCAAGGGTCAGAAGCCCTTTCCAGTCTCTAGAAAAAAACTCTATAACACCGGGAACGCGTCGTACGTTATGTTAAACTTATCTAAATGGAAACTTAGGCATTTGAGCGTTAGGATTATTTTAATTGGACGGCTCTCCAGAGTTACCTGCAGGCTAGGTGGTTTTTGACAATTAAAAATAATTACTCATTTTTCCAAAGAAGATTCTGAGTCCGTAGCGCGGCGCCACTGAATAGTTACCATTTGCTACACTGCAGTTCATACATATTCAAGCTAGTAACCGTAATCAGCGAATCGTCTGGCGAGTCGGAAAATATTGTGGTATCCGATATCCTACAGCGTTAATCTAATACTCCTCGAAAATATGATAAGGTTTTGTAGTAAAACCAAGAAGTTATTCATTGAACCTTAGATGACAGCGTTCAAAGCATTTCAATATTGCCTATTCGCTCTTTGTTACAATCTGAGTCGTTTCTACTGTTATCTGTTTGCGCACATTGCTGCTTTGCTCTCACTATGAGACAATGGCTCGTGTATATATATATATATATTAAGCTTAATCTTCGTACTTAGAGACTTGAGAGAACACATGTGTCCCACATGAGTTTGAAGCTCATGAGTTTGGTATTAATAAACAAACTGTATTGCCCTACGGTACCCTTTGCCGTCAAAATGTCCCCGCAATAGCTATATCCCGTTACAGTTGTTCTGTCCGTATCCCTGTAACTGTTCTTATATTTCTTCATTTAAGGTATTCCATAGCCTTTGAACCGGAACAGGGATTATATTGTGAAACAATCGCGGTTCAGATCTTTACATAGCAGTTGAATCTACCGCACGTACTTATTCTTGTAGCTGTAACGCGACGCCTTTGACGAGTGTGGAAGCCAAGAGATACAAATGGAAGTTAATTAAACAAACAGGCCTCCCTTCAACAAGCAAGCCGATTTTCTAACTCGCAAATGCCTTCTTAAAGGTAGCCTTATCTTCTTAAGTAAATCTCTCCAACAATACATGTCCAAAAGATAAAAAAGATGAAAAGTAAAAACGTCCAAAAGATACAAAAAAAAACGGCAGAAATTTCAAAATGATTAACCGTTGAGACCCTTAATTATATTGGATGACCCTTAATTAATATTTTACAATTTGACAATTCATATTTTATTTTCTAAAACGGTCGTTGATTTCCATCCCAAAAATTTAGATTTATCAAAACTGCTTTTTAAACCATTTTGATGAATTTTCTAATCCTAGAGCTCATTTAAACAAGTCAGTTGGCAAACAAGTAATCGCAGTAAGATCCTATTGATAGATGTCTTTAAATTATGAATTTTACTTAAAAATTAGAATCTCCAGTGCCATATGGACTGAGAGTCACAAAAAACACAACTTTCATCGACTCGAAACATCTCATTCCGCAACACGCAGAAAGAACTATACTTCCACGTAGAAGCTGTCAACGATCACGAGAAGCATCCTTCGACGTTGATTTAAAGCCCTGGAAAGAATAAGTAGCTCGAGGAATTTCGCACAAGGCTAGTGTTATATATATAACCACGTTTTTATCGTAAAGTAACAATGGTTTGCGTTTGGAAGCTCTTAAACACTATGAGATACTCGAGAGAAACAAGACGATCAAGAAATATCCGTATATGGCCTAGTTCCATTGACTGAACGAGGTCAGTTGACAGAAAAGACTTGATAAACGAGGCACAGTCATCCATCTCAGCGACATTATCAGGCCGAACATCCTGAAGATTGTGAAAGCCGCTCTCCGTGCGCTTGAAGGAGAAATTTTCTTGCAGTTAGCCTGTTCTCCAGATTTCACGCCTACGAGTTATTACTTTTTCTCGATAATCTGCAAATCAAAGATAGGGTCTCAAAACCTGGGGGGATGATTTCTTTAACGTTATACCTGAAAATTTTTGGCGAAAATAAATAGATTGATCCGGAGATAGGAAAATGCCTTGAAAAAAACACATGTTAAATTAACTAACTAGCATTTTTTGCATAAACGTGTCATTAGGTGGCTGTTAGTTCTAGTACGTGATCCTAAAACTAACATTTATCTACTGAGCCGGCGCTAGTGCTTAGGAGTGGCATGTTGGGTAACTTTTTTTTTGCCTGCTGGACTGAGTGGGACGTAGACACACGGTTCGTTTCGTGCCGGGAGCCAGACGTCTGATAGAATGCCTAGCGACGATACCGAACGTAGAAGTCAAATCATTTAGTATAATATATAGCAGTGAACACAACATAATGACATAATGATATACTCAAAAAGCCGATTTTATTTTTCATGACTACACTAATGTTAGCTGTAACGCTGCACAAAACTCTTTTCAGTCTAGAGACCCAAAAAAAGGCCATGAAATACAGAGAAAAAGGAAGCCTAACCTGTTTCGATAAGCTTACGTTTTTGAATAAATTGTTTAGAATAGATCAATCATTTGTGTCACTCGTCCTCGTTATAGTACAATATAATTTGTTTACTACTGAACTCAGGGATATGTGATGGTCTGGTTTCTAATCTAGACGTGGGCACATGTCTTTTCATGCTGGTCGACAACAATACCTGATGGCTTATGTACCAAACGTAAAGTTCGTAAAAAAACGTAAAAGAAAAGATTTCAATCAACTCTGCTACTTGGGCGTTTAGCTTACGACTAGCGCTCTATATTATTTCTGGCACATTGATGAAAAGCTCACAACAATGTTAACGGTGATCACTGATATTACAAAGGACTATCGGAGCCTGTTTCTTAACGCAACGCTGAAAGATTTATTCTATAATTACCTCTCTCAGCTTTTCCTCTCAGATTCCTTTACGGCAGGCCTCGGTACCGTTACTTTAGCATTGTTCCAAGCGACCTATAAGGAGCCGCTGGCGAAACAACAGCAGCATTCAGCATGGTTTCTATTGCTCGAATCTCTACTAGGGCAGTAAAGCATGTCTACGCCTAGGTTCAAACTTACAGTACCTCTGTATCTTTCCGGTTAGTAAATAACCTTTTTCACAACTACACAGGGATTACGGTATTGTACTGCAACTATTTAACCACCAGCTATTACTCGTCATTAACTACGGCATCAACCCAATCTGGAATTGCCTCTTCTATAAGAGTAAGGGCAAGATTAAAGTATCGTTTTTAACGTGGGTGACTGAAGTATATAGAACGAGTCATAATAGACACGCACACCTATCCTCTACTGTTTTCCGCTACACAGAATATCTCAAACGTTCCTGCCATAAAGCTAGTCCACTTGTGTGAAATACAAAGACACGCCGTAGACATCCTGACGAAAACGAACTCGCTTGCCAACGACGATTCGAAAATAGCTTAAGCTTCGTATCAGCGTCTGACTGTGCATGGATTTCACCCCGTACTGTGCATGCGAATGGGTTTCCGATTGAAAGTAATAGTGGTGGATTCCAAAGAAACACGGGCTCTACATATTATCCTGGCAACTATCAACACTCTCTTTCTTTTCATCACCTCGATGCCTTGCACGATACGCAACAATATCTCTATTACAAACCTCCATATTTGTCCATAAAAGGATATCTCATTGTATGCATATATGTGTATAGGCTAAGTATTAAACATTCAAGGTTAATCGATTGCCATTTCTACGGTTCATTTGCACATAAGTAAAACACAAAGGCCGCATACGGAATGAACTAAAGTTGATTTGCAACTTTAGTCCCTAATTCAACAATTAGGGCAACATAGTCAATTGTAACATTGCGTGCGAGTTGTAGCCGTGGCTTTTGTGAAGGACGGATCAGAAAATAATAAATACACAAAATACTGAAATACAAAATAAAAAAGATTCCAATCCAATACTTGCTTAACACGTTTACCTGTTCCTATCTTACCCTTCATTCGCCTGTATGCGATTACGTAAGACATGACGAAAATGATCGATGGTTCACCTTGAAGTTTAATAATTCAAACTAACATCAAGTCCTACTAAGCTGGACATCCGAAGACGGTCTAGCCTTATTTTTGTGCACTTACATATATTTGCCCACCTGCTAAAAGCGGATCACTTTGCCAGTGATGCAACTCGACCAAAGCTTTAAGCAAATCATGAGATGGATGTGCGACCACAAAGTATATAGCCGCATTTATTGCGTACTTATGGTCTTTATGATCGCAAACGGATTCTCCCGTTATAAAATACACTGGCTAATATTGCTACCTGGCCGCTACATACGTTATATAAACATTTTGTCTTGACTCGATACGATGCGTATCTAAGGTAAATTTGACACAAGTGCTAGGCTGATGCATTTGGCATAGACTCATTTGATTAGATTTGATTCTATTCGTGTGCCTTTGGAGAACTCCACGTGGGACCTCTGTTCAAGATAAGAAACGCAGTCAAAAAGCTTATAGTTTTCTCACACTCCGTCTTCTTTGTACGATAGGCGGATCAAAATTTACGGGGACAGGAAGTTGCAGGTTAAAAAAAAATATTTTTTTTCATATCGGATAACCCGTACCTTTTGCGAGATAAGCTTTACAAGTGGTTTTGCGTGAACCGCATTTTCTCTACTATGATAGATGGTAGCCTTTTTCACATATATTGTTGAAAACAGTTTCAGCGAAAAGAGCGCCTCGACATCGTCTATTATTATAGTTGTCATTGACATTCTATACACGAATACAGAACACTGTGATGAGTGGTCTAATGTTACTTTCGGCAAAAATCAGTGTACAGGTATCGCTGTATACTTCAATACGTACTGCTGCATTAATCGAATGGTTTCTTAGAACTTGGCTATCCCGACACACATCATGAAGTGGATAGACCCTTCTAGGCTCTAATGTTAATTACTAACACTGAGATAAAAGTACTGGATCTTACTAGTGTGTAGTGAAATGGATTTGAAAACCACGTAATATTCAAGTAATACCAAGAAAATTTTCGATTCCGTTTTGAATTTTTAATACTTTAAAAACCGCTCGTATGATCATATTTCCTCAGCGGTGGAAGATTATATCTTTCTATACGCCACGTCTTGAAAAACCGTGGACGCTATGAGTACGCTCATCTATTAATGGATAAATGATGGAGATTCGACAAGCTAACTCATATCCGACAGCAAGTCAGGTGCGACCAAACTTTGGTACTGCAGAAAAACTTTTTATCGGAAAAGTAATATCCTAACTTCCTTGAAAATCGGGACGCAGCGTTAAGCATTTACAACTGGTAACGAGCGTTATCGGATTTTTATTACGCACAGTACTCCCGCAATTTATGGGGAAAACCCTACAAATCCCATTCTGCGTATTTACGTGCGCCAACAGAACGTATGCGCTCAATTCGACAAATACCACGTTTTTTTACATTCGATTTGCATAGCTTGCTGTGAACGATAGCTGTGCAAAGTTGGTAACAATAAACAACGTGCAGGTGAGAGCTCATCATTTTGCCAAGGGTATTCTGCCGAACCAACTCATCGTATCATGACAGTGTCAATGGACTTTCGCCAGCTTTGAATACAACACATTTATAAATGGAGAGGACCTCGCTTAAAATATTTATCATGAAAAATCGATGGAGAAAGAAGGACCTTAGATGTTCCTATGCAAATAGATTTCCAGTGCTCTCGTAGTACAGCGCTGAAAACATCGCCCGGACTTTTAACAGAACTCTTATTATGGCTATACACACAAGCGTGGCCATAAGAAGTTGAGTCAATTTAGTACATATTCAAATGGTATAAGAAATTAACAGACAGGTATGAAAACAGTATCTATAGAAATAGATCTCTATTGTATCCGAAATAATTTATTTCAGAATTTCTGATATTATATATAACTTAGCTTCAACGCTATGTAAAGCTCAACAAGTATTAAAGAGATCTTTGGTGGACTACTGCGTTGTCTACTTTAACTCGCCTACTAATATGGATTGAAAAAATTGAAACTATTAAGTCATTTCTGAAACGTTAAATTCGGAGAACGTCAAGGCTATTTTATATTTAAACCCAGATTGCCCTTTGTAGTTTTTCCATTTGTTTTTTTTGCGTTTTGAAATATAGACCCGGAAACAAATCTAATTTTTGATGTGTCAGTGTGAAAAAAGATTTAACAGTACACTAGTATACAAAAAATGATTATCTTTACCAGTAATCATTGTTTAGTTTTGACTAACATTTTTCGACCGTTTAAACATCCTGCCCCTAGATGTTCCTCTATTATAGTGCTAGCAGATATATTCACGCTGTCATCCACGTCCGTCGACAGCAAACAAATAGTGTCACAATAAGCATAGAAAACCGGTCTTATTGATAGTTTGCTATAGAGATTTTATCAAAGGAAGCCTACGTTTAATAGCGGTTTCGATATCTGCTACCGAGCTAGACATTGACCACAAGCGAGCATTGATACCAGTGTGTTACAATTTAAAATAAATTTCACCTTTCCCTATATTATTATTATTTAACAGAACTTTAATAATAGGTTTGTTATATTTACAATCTTCGACAACGCAAGCAAAAATTAACTAAACAAATTCTTGTGAAACAAACTGAATATCTACTTCCGGTACGGTAATAATGCACATGAAGTTCCAAAACCATGCTGAGACATCTGTAACTGAGGTGTTTGACATCACTACTGCGCAAGCACCTTTCGAGCGGCACATACATTGGCTCATAAATGTGCACGGGCTAATAATTAGAAACTTCGGAGTGTGGAGTGCGCGAGACATGCAGCACACACCGATTCCAGCGCTCGAGGTTCAGAATGAGTCAAAGATGCAAAGTCATGCCGAAGCTGCTGAGGAAAAGTTGCATATGGAAATATCAAATTCAAGCACTCCTTAAGAAGCCAATTACCCCATCGAACTTCAGATATGGTTTACCACACCCGCATATGATACTCTTTCTGACAAAATTCGTATCGTGAGAAATAATTTCCGCTCAAATCTCAGCTTCGGACCTGCATGCAATTGTCATACGAAGAATACGCTGGTTCACACATGCAATTCTGCACCGTAAGGTGGACAATTGGGTGGCAAATGCAGACGAAAATTCTTGATATATCGACAACAGTCCTAAGCATTAAATAGTGAGTGGTGAATATTCCCTTACACATAAGAAGATCAAACAGCATACTCGCCATGCCTGCGTCGACGCCGAAACACGTGTATCAATACATTTGTGGATATCCATTCAAAGATTCAGATTAGGTTCAATCCTCGAAATCTGAGAAAAAGCGAATAATTATTCCACTGACTGTAATGAAAATATCCTGGACTGCGATAAAATCATCCACCTCTTCAAGGCAGGATGATGTTCGACTTTAAACGCTCCATCACGGTTATTTGAACTGATTATGCATGGGCCGAGGTTTGCAATTCTATATTCTGCAGCAACGAGGACATACAAAGAATTACCCGATAAATTTGTGGTTTGACCAATATTGAATCATATCGATTAGTTCGCATGCATATTTCGCTCTACGGATATCCTTAAACTCAAATTTTCAAAAATGGACTCGATTCATACGGCCGATAAACCGTATCCCCATATGTATATGTAATTTATCCACCTTAACACGACTGAGACAAAACGCTGTTATCTTCGGCTGATTTCTGCTGCACGTTCACAGACCATAATCGATAACCAGACTGTGGACCGTAAACGATAAAATACAACATAGTTATGCGGAAATTAACCCAGCCCATGTTTAACGTAAAACACACCATAAAAAAAGTAGCGATGACGTCAATATTCTGAGGCTAGTAAGTTAGCAAGGAGATCGCAACGAAGACTAGACAATTTTCGTAGATGCGTGGAAAGAACATACTCTAATCAGCGGCTTGTTCAGGAAGAACCCCAAAAGGCAATTAACATGCTTCAGGTTAGTGTTCAGTGAAGCTCATCGAATGTTTCTCACCAGCCTTCAAGTCGGTATGGTTCCTGGTGAAAGAGCGATCTCTAACAGACGGGAAATCATGCGCCTCAATGAAAATACTAACATAGGTATTCTCTAAAGATACAAATCCTACAGAAACGTTACATTCTAAAGGATGAAAGCGACCCAGGAAGATGCAGAAACAATCAGAGTGCAAAGAACCAGGTGCGCATATCAGACCTTTGAGGAGGCTATGCTCAGGGGTCTTCGAAAGACGTTTTGCATTAATCATTGTACTGTACGTAACACAAAATATCGTTTGGTCAAAATACTACGCAGCGTACTATAAGGATACTGTACAAGGACAAACAGGTGGGCCTTAACTAAAAAAACTATAATAACAAACACGAATTTATTACTTATGATGTAACGAAAGCTAGTAACTCTTAGAGGCAAATGGTATGTAACGGGTAAGATAGCTCACAAAATTTCTGTGCTAAGTTGAATGATTTAGCAAAAATTTAAGAAGATACTAAGAAAGCGAATGACGAAACAAGAACATTTATTTTGGAGATATTTGAGTAATAACTTGTACGTTCAGCAGTACGTTTGTACGGCTATATGTCAGTAGGATGTCCTACACTCCGAGAATGTGTTATGTTTTAACCACAGATAGATAATTAAGTAACTATGACCTAAGTGACATCCTGACTATGTTAATACGTCATTATATTAAAAACACATTCCATTTACCGCAGTATCTTATTATATTTTAGCACACTTACTAGCTACTTAGTTATTATGTGTGTAATGCAAGTCATTCGAGAGTTGATTTCCCAAGCTGGTAATAAATAGGTGATTTTGGCGCTTATACTAGCTTAGCTCATGGAGAAAGACCTTTTGAGCTGGTTGTTCTGAAAGAGTGTAAGTGTCAAAAGTATGACAAGTAGAAGCGACCGTGGCAAAAAGTTCATTGCGTGTTGAACGTATATGCTGAGAACCGAGTAAGCTATGTGAGAGTGCGTTAAGTGACGTTCTAATCTTAAATTGTATATATTGACATGTATGGTCTTTAATAGTGATATATAAAAAGTTTTAACTGAACAACATTACTGCTGTCGAGACACATGGCCGATCAAGCACAAACGTTGCTTTACCTTGCTATATACACATGCATATTCAGCCTGACTCGTCGAAAAAGTTGCATATTTCTTACAGAACGTTCATGAAACTTTAATTCACTGTTTATATGAATATTAGTAGAGAAATATACAAACACGGAGCTCAATCATGTCGGTCTTTATTGGCGAGATGATGGTGATCGGCGTGAGACAAAGGTAAAATAGTTTGGTAAATATACTTCATACTCAATCACACTGGCTGGTCAGCCTTTTCGAAAAACGGCAAATTTACACACGTTAAAATTCGAAAATAAGATTGCTGTGGTATTTATGTTATCGTGGCTGTTCTCAAAATTCTCAATATAGGGAAATACACACTATAAAAAAATGCAAAAGTAGAGTATAATGGGCCTATTATAAGTTACATAACTCAAGATCATTTTACCGCACACGGGATACTCGGAGATGGTCAGTCTTACTACAGCAGGTTACCTCAAGAGGGATAATTGCAAGAAGCAACAATTGTGATGAAATGGTCGTTGATGATAGGTCGATGCAACTAAGTCATAAAATATTGCTAACGAACCGAGACCGAAAATATGTGCCACAAGATAAATTATATCTGACAAAGTTACAAATAAAATATCAGAGTAACTGTACCGAGCTAACTGCATCCGACTGTCAAGTTAGGTTAGTAAATCTCATCTGCTTAAGAAATGCAATGACGTAAAAAATGGCCGCTGTTTAGTCAATGCTGTACCACATATACTGCTGCAAGCGCCACCCGCTCAGTATGTGACAAGGCCGCGGCTTTTAGCATGTATGTAATACTACTCAATGTTATATTGAGCGGACTTTATATGTGTTATATTAAACTACCAAATTGGTTTTAAAGGTGTTTGCAAAACTGTAGAACAACAGCCCGTAGAAGACCTAATATGGCAAAACAAGCACAACATTTAGAAGCAATTATGGAAAAACACCGACCCAGTCCAATATATAAACACCCGATGTCGTAATTCTAAAATTGTAAATTTGAGTTGAATTATTTTTCAGTGTATAATATTTTAAAAAACCAGGCGTCTATAATTATTGTGTGTTGAATTGTCGGAAAATACTGAGCGTTTCTAAGCAAAATTGAAACAAATATTCTCCATATTTTAAAATGATCTTACTGAACTAAATATGCGCCATTTTAACTGACGAGTTTTTACCATTTAGCTGATAACACTATAATCTTATCGTTGGTGAACTTCTGTAACTGTAAAAAGCGATTTCTGTATCCCTTTATTTCAAATACTATAATAATTACGGAGCTTCGCAGGGATCGAAACAGATACTAGTTGGATGGTATATGGCGGATGCTTTAGAATTTTTCGATCAACTTCACTAAATTTTTGCCGGGTAGCTGAAAATGTATGTGGCCTGATTAATATAGTGGAAAACAGCGCCTTTTCTTCTCACTAGTTTCGATAGACTTTTTTGGCGAAAAATTTCTTGTTGTAATCGTGGTAAATGTCGACAGTAGAGCTCCGAATGAATCGTTCTACGAGACGGCAACAACTCATAACGCAAGCTTCCTTTCCAATCGCACATAGCACCACCTTCTTTGGCGCCAATCTTGGCTTTGCCAAATATTGTAAAGCACATTTTTTTTTAATTGCACGTTATTTTCTTTTTATCCACTTTTTATCACCCGTGAGTAGCTGCTCCAGTAGTGACTTGATTTCATTGCATTTCTATAGAGTTTCGCAGATGAAAGCATGGTCGAGTAAATTATTTTGCGTTAATTCGTGTGGTACTCAAACATAGAGTTTTTTTAAGTGATTTTAATCTGTTTAACAATGAACGTTTAATTTCTTGGAAATGTAATGGCTATTCACATGTTCGTCTTGCTCAACTTTGGCATTAACGGTACCAGTTTATTTCATAATTGGTTGATTTCTATCGTTCTGGACATTTCACATTGAAATATACAGAACGAAGGCAACAGAACCATCTTCAGGCTGTTTTTCAATGGCGAATCTTTTGCATAGGCTTGACCGGATTTGCGACTTGATCCTAATAAAATCGTAAAGGATAGTGATTTTTTTGCAAAAATTTCACTCGTTCGCAGTTCACTGTTCAAGTTCTCAAAGCTTAAGCCAGAATAAAGGCATTTCAACAAGTTTATCTCATCTTTCACTACCAAATCTCATATTTAAAGTGACGTTAGCGTCCACCCAATGCGAGTTACATTACCTGGGTCATGCGACTTCTAAGCTATCTAGCTATAAAAACGCTCAATATTTTTTTTTGATAACCCAATAGTACATAATATCGAAATTAAGTCATTGAAACTGAATTGGCTAGAGCTGGTGACTACCAACTATAAATCGTCCTTAGAGGATAGATTCTTGATTTCTTATTAGGACTTTCATTCTTATGTATGTAGTATGAAGAAAGCGTTTCCAAATGCGAATAAATACACGAACTACGAAATTTACTTGAGGGACTCACGGGAACCTCGTGCGTCCTCCAATCTACCTGGTAATCCGAAATTTACTCAAAATAAATTGGAAAAGTAAAATCACACAGTAAGTCATTGGGTTCTAAATTATTCCGCTCAACTTAACGGTCTACTTATTTGAGTAAGTATCTTGAGCAAGCTTATTGAATTACCTGATCTAGTGTCTCGTGCGGAAACAGTAAGTGATGTACTAAAAAAGGTCTCAATTCAATCTTTCCGATACTAGGTTTTTATACTGTTATTGCAATAAACGAACTAAAGCATGTAGGCGATCTCTCTAGACTAGAGGGATATTCAAAGGGTAATTTCTTTCCTTTCTCAGTCTGAGGGGTCATCAAAGAACATTATGCCAAGCGCCATGTTTCAAGTGATACAGATGACAAGAATACCGTCACTTCAAAAGGCACTTTTACTTCAATGAGGTATATTGTAGTAGGCAAGCATCAGGCATCTTAATGGCATTCTATAGAAAAACACCTTTGCTCCCATTGAATAAAGCCATCATCATAGTAACTCGTTTGAGGGTTTAAGTGTCATAGTAATCTCTAAAGTCGATTCAACGCTAGACAGCTGTTTTGAAACGGAAAATTCAAATTGAATCTCAAGGTCTTCTATCTCAAGTGTCTGTATTTGTGACAGAACATTTCCGCGATTGCACAGGTATATACTCGGAAGTTACTATTTGCTATAACTCATCCAGAGAAAACATTGTCAAGCCATTACTAACACCTATATCATATTGATGATATAGATTGATAGATGGGTTAGCTAAAAGTGATGTTCAATAGCGGCATAATAATTTTATACACGATCTTAACCTAGGTACAGTAGAGGCCACACAAATTGAAGGCTTAAGTCAACTATTGTTATGAGTACATCGCAAATTGATAGCATAGTTTACTATAGTAAAAACAAATTTGTTTTCTACTGTAAAACATTAATAGATCTATTATGCTAAACATACTACGTAAGCAAGCTAATTCACTCATATGGGCGAAGTGAACGTAGTAAAATGCTATCCAAAGGTAAGATATAATTGAGATACGACAAGCAGTCCTATAACAAAATGTCGAACATTAATTCAGATTACAGCAACAGCTGACAATACGACAGCATTTCACGCATTTAACACTCATTAAGTATCATACCGTAAATGCGTACATCTTCTCCTGGTTTCCTGTCTGATAGTGAAAACCATACGTAAACTTACAATGACTTTGTCAAAGTTGATTTACCAATTTACGAAAGATAGATCGTAAGTTGATTAGGCTGAGAGCTACCAAACCAAAACCCTGATTTTCGATATAGCTTTCATTGGCGGATCTTGTAACCACGGTAATATATTTATTCACCCATAGGCGTTTAAATGACTTCAATGCTTACGTTTAAAATATGAGACTTGTTTTTTTGCCCAGCTTAATGGCTAGAGGCTCGAGAAGAAGCTTTGTGGCGTGTAACCTGGACTGCTCAGTATTGAAAAATTATAACTTCTTTAATGGCACCAAGTCTTTTTTGTTATGCCAGCGAGGGTAGCACTAACAAGACAGATCTTTATGTTATCATTATTGACAGTCGGACAAAGCCTGAGAATTACTTAAGTATTAATCTTTGCTTTATGTACCAACACGTAGTTTTTTGATATTATACAGTTACTCGATTGCCATTAAAGGACTTCCTGAGGTATCGATGTCAACAAAGACAATAATCAAGACGTTTCGTGCTCAAGCCCCCGCATTATATGAAATTTATTCCTAGTGAACTACCATTCTATCTATATATTTCTATAAACAAGCTAACGCTTTCTTTAGCTAAACTGACTGAAATAGCGCGGATGCAGTCTTTTAATTCAGCACCCTCTGTAATGGTACTGTTACCAAAGAAAGGTCTGAAAAGGACGATGCAGAATTGTAGCCCCGTAACTGAAAGAGCCCTGACTTGTATTCAATTCAGGAAGACTATCGTCAATTCCCTGCAAAACCAACTGACGAAATATAGATTTCGGGATGTTTATGAACATGGTTTTAGGATAGGACAATACATTGTTACCCAGCTTGTCGAGCCATGATTCGTCTTTTGATGTACGATATTCTTGTTGTAATCTAGTGAATGCGACCACCAATCCAAAAGTAAAACTAAGCGTATACGGGTCCATGGTGGGAATACACAGTGTAACTATGGGATTTCTTTGGTAAACTTTGTATTTAGTCATGATAGTTACCATCGCGGGTAGATTAACTACCATCTAGTAGGTGGGTATGTTACACTTGCTTTAAGCCCGACTCAGCAGGCGGAAGCTTTGGAACGAAACTGCAAGCATTTCCCTTTCTGCCGTACGTTTGTAAAAAGTATTTTCCTTCTATTTGAAAGAAAAGAGTTTAATAAGTGCAATTGCAAAAGTAATTCTGGATTCCCCTGCTTACATTACAAGAGTAGTCAGGTCCTTAAGGTGTATTGAGAGTGTGAAAAACTTTTTTCTGATGTTTACCTGCGGATTTCTATATTCATCTCTGCAAATGCCTTTTTACCACCCATAATAATAATTATTGACCTCCGGTACATATATAAGAAGTTTCCGTCTAATAAAAAAAACTTAAACACACCTTAATTAACAAAAAATCGAAAGATTTGACGTTTATATGAAGAGTAACTAAATGCAATTAATGTGTTTCCTTTGTACTATAACCACCTGTATATTCAACTAACCTCTCTAACCCCTTTTAGTTATTTATTACTTGGTTATTAGCAGCAACTTATAACTCAAGGTTGAAAACATTGACATCAGCTTATCTCCAATTGTTTTTTTCATAGGTAAACAATTTTTTTTATTCACACAGGTCGTGTGTTATATACGCATTCCACATACACGACCCCTTTGAAAAAAGAAGTTTGTGTTGAAGAACTTCTGTGTATTGCGTCCTAGATCCGTATACAATATCGATAAAGATCTCAGAGATCAACCTGGCTATAGATAATTTAGTAATTCACCTTTCAAAGAAAACGAAACCCTTAGCATGCATAAATTAGTATATAAATAGGAGTCAGAAGCATATCTTTAGTTCATATTCGTACTTTATATAGATAAACTGCGCATATATTTTAAAAAGTGATAACAACAACATATTGGGGTGCACTGAGCGCACAAATAAAATATAAAAAGAAAATAAATACCAGTAAAAGTAAAAGATTGTCTGTTTACTTTTTTGTTGATTGTAAGGTGTGGCAAACAAAATCAACTATTTCGTATCGGCATGGGGAATTGCATAAAGAATTTTGTATAGTCAAAAATATCAGAGTGTGTTGGCTTATCTGGAGCGTATCGGGTTGACGCGGTTCTGGTTGGTTCATAAACCGAACGACCATGATATAGGGACCAAAATGGTAGCAGACGGAGGAATATTTTGTATAATCGGTTAATACTCAATGGATGACACAAAAATTGAAATACCAAGGCCAAAAATGATTGTGGAACAGCAGAGACAAAAAACCGGAGAAATCATTTTGCGATCCTCGTAGTAAACCAACCTTCCTATGCCTGTACGCATAAAATTGCGCGATACGAAAGTAACGATGGAAAGGAAATTCTGTAGGCAAATTACAGAAATCGATAGGGAGGCTTTGGGGCCTCGCAAATAAATCAATGTGAATTTACTAAGTGAGCTTTGGACGTACGAATAATCTGGCTAAACCAGACAAGACTAGGCGATAATTTAGAAATCTCAACACAAGAAAGAAGAAAAGTATTCAGGTTAACAAAACAGCTCTTTCGGGTTAAAAAAAGAAACTTTGTCTTTTCTAAAAAACAACAAAAGCTTTGTTAGGAATAGCGAAGGAGACCTGGCCTGACACAGTACTCAATGCTTTTAGATTTCATGACAAGTTCAGGCACTACTCCAAATCGTTCACCCGATTCGGTTCGCTTGAGCGTGTATCAGCAATTTACTCAGTGCAATTATTGTAAACTATGCTCTTCACGACCCAAGCAATCAAAAGCTATGGTTACAAGCATAAGTATCCTAATATTACCACCTACGACATGCCTTTTAATCCGTCTGTAAGGACCTAAAATGTCGTTTTAGTCTATCGCTATAAGTATATTATTAGAAATTGTTACCACGCTACAAAGCTGTAAAATCAGAGAACAGACTCACCACAAGTAGGAGGCTTGCCTTTCTATCTTAACACGATACAAGCTCAATATGTGAAATGATCATTGTTTATTTCAGACCTTATTCGTTAATATCCCAAGCAGAGCTTCCATTTATACACGATTCAACGAAAAAAATAAAAAATTGTCTCCCCGTTCCGTTCTTCTAAATCTCGTAAAACAGGTTTTTATTCCGCACACACAAACTAAGGGATGAGCTGCGCACTTAATATTGTACTGAAGAAATATCCACTAATAATTATTTTATTTTTTGTAATATTTAATACAATAAATACAATTAACATCAAGGCGAGGAATATGCCTTTTCAAGTATCGCACGATTGTATTGTTGTATGTGGGTAGTTATGTGCCTCGCAGCCAATATTTTAAATTTCGTAAGTTTAACATTGAAAACCGTTTCTATTTAGAGTCTAATAGGTAATTTCTGATAAGTGTTGATGTAATTCCTAATCTAGTTACCCGAACGCAATGTGCGAACCTTTGTGAAGGTATTATTTTCCCCATGTTTTCTATACTTAGAAGGGGCATATGTACGTAATCCAGATGTTTAAATAAGCATTAACATTTACCTACAAAAGGCATGACCTTCGAAGTTCAGTGTAGACACTAAATGCTTAAAAACTTTTATGAAATACTGGTGCTTTACAAATAATAGAGAACTTGTATAATCGAACACCTTAAGTAACCTTGTGGCTTTATTTAAACCCCACTTTAGTGCCTTGAATGCAAATCTTTCCAGAAATAATAAACGCAAAAAACTTCAATAGGGAGCAGATTGGTTGTTCTAATTTAAATAGGACCCATAAAATTTGACACATGATTACACCTGTGGCGAGCATGTGTATGTCTTACGACATACAAGCACAGGAATTTCACGTAATATAGTAGTTCAAATGTATATACACTAAAGGTTCGAACTTTCATTACACGAATTTGTTTCAAAAGACGAGTCATCTTGGGCGCAATAATGTATGGACGATGGGCACAATAGAGCGGTTCGTGGTCGCGAAGCGATGTTGCAGTCGTCGACGCGTTCTAAGGACACTGCCGCTAGTCATGCAGCAGCCGCCTATTAAACGCTTCCAGTTACCAGCTAGAACACCTCGTCTAGCCTTCCTAAGGTGTTTAATTTGCTATATAAAATGTTTATATTCGTTTCCTCTCGTAGAAGATAAATTTGAAGATAAATTGCGCTCACATAATGCAAGAAAGAAGCATGAAAATAGGACTAGATCCATCTCGTTGTTTTTAGTACATTCAAATCCGTTGAGGACGTTGGCATGTCCTGCATGGTCAATAAGCAGCTGTAACTATCATAAAGTTCATAAAATATATATGTTGTTATCATAAGCATGCCGTGTAAGACTAGTAGAATGATCCAAACGTAACTGGTCGGACGATTTTTCGCTGAGCCATCTTAAGCTGTGCACTAAACGACTTTAAAAATGGCATGCTTGAAAAAGATAAGCGGGTTTTCCTACACCTAACGAGGGCATCTGGACACCTACTGGGTGACTACAACACTATCCTTAACTAACAATGGGTAAATTTATGCAAGTGTGTTACAGCGCAACTGTCACTACGTAGTAATAATTGAAGTAGGGAGGGCTAAACGTTTGGGGCGAATTCAGAACGCAGTCTATCATTTGTTCTTATTTCACTAGCATTCATTTTATTCATTCGTCTGTGCTTATGTGTGTTAAGAGGACTTTAGACATTAACCAACTGGCCAATCTAAGACTGTCTTCAATGTTTTGATTAGCTACTATTCAACTCGTATTGCACTGTCATTGTATAAATCTTAAAAGTCAGTTCCAAACAGCACTCACTGTATTTTTTTCAGAAAATATGGTACGGATTCCGCGAGCAGTTTTAGACATATATTAGGCTGGATATATCTGAATTGGTGTTTGATACTATTAGCTTTAGAATTGACTTGCTAAAACAGTGTTGGGCAAGCAAAAGATAGAGATTACTTAATTAGAGGTAGTTAGTCTAAGTTCCACTAGAAATTAAGTTGTTGAAACTTTGAACCGTTGAGGAAAAATCCTGCAATGTAACAGTGCTCTTTGCTTTTTTATTATTATCATTTTTTTTAAAATAAACGGATAATTATATGTCTACTAGCCCCGTCTTTAGATGTATATCTTCTTATAGAGGCTTAGCATAATTGAAGCCATAGATTTATGATGTCACTTTGCACCTCGGATAAAACTGACAATTTCAATTGCCTGAGCCATGTTGAAATTTGTTCAAAGACATTTCCAGTCTGACTTTTTATTTTCTCCAGTCAATAGAAGTCCCATCCTAGTCTTGTATGACATTGTTTTCGAAAGGGGTGAAAAAGCGCAGATTGAGTTGAAGTAAACCTCTTGGGGATGTTGCAGCTTCAATTATATAGACGGGTATTCCGTTGCGGGTCTTGTTTTCCAGGCTCGTCTGTCGGAAACCCTCACAATATGTGTCCGTTGAGTCGTAGATTTGGCAGGTACAAAAAAGCGCGTCAAAATATTCGTAGTCACGAATCTAGGGTCACAAAAACGCGGTTGTCTTCTGACAAGTTCGCGTGCCTTATGTACACAAACAGAATTTATAGACTCTTATATGGAAATCTCCAGTCAACAAACTGAAATTCGATAAAAGTAAGAAAAAAAGCAATACCACAGGTAAAATAATTATTTCCGTACGTTTTATTATCTTCGTAACATGACATTTATATATTAAACTACGGGATCCCACTGTGTGCTTATTAATTATCAACGAATCAAGCAAGAAAACAAAATACCAAATTCCATTTTTATCATTACAGTCGTTATACAGTAGCTGACCACTGACTGGTGTTGCTAGGAAAATTTAATCTAAACAATTTTACAGCATTAATATTTCGATTCTAAAAGCAGGTCAAGCTTCCTTGTCAATAAGCGAAGCAAGTTTCAATAACTTTTACAGTAATTAGTTGGAAGATATTTTCATTTAAGTAGCGGAAGTATCTTGACTACACGCAGCTTCCTGAACTATGTAATTTTAGACATGACATAAAAACCTATTCCATTTTTTTAATCTTAAAGGACAGCCATAAAATTATAAAGCTGTAATGATACACAATTGCTTTCAGTGTTTTCTAATTAGCAATTAAACATGTACGTGAAGAATCTATAACTAAACGGTAATGAAAAACGTGTATTTGGTATCCTAAACAAGCGACTGCTTAGCTATATTGATAAATTTCATTATCGATTGGAACCGTGTTGCAAAAATCAAGACTGAAAATAAATTTTCAATTATTTTTAGTTATTTCAGCACAAACTAGACGCCTAACAATGATTCGGAAAAATTTTAGAGTGTTTGTCATTTATAGTACAGGCATTTCCAGACCAGGCAACCAGAAGAACTTCTAGGAGCGGTTTAGCAATTTAATTATTTTAAATTATTGCTGCTTGAGCAATATGGCCATTCAAGCTTATTTATATGCAGATCATTAACTACTGCAACGATTGGGTATTTTTATGAGGTCATACCATTAATCGTAAATAAATAGAGATGGAGGTTTTTTGGAATTGCTATAATATACCTGATATAGCCCTGGTTACTGCGGTTTTCTTGTTTTGCCAAAAGCCGGTTCCGTAATAATGTTATCCTCAGAAAGCGCTACTTAAAAATTATCTATTTTTAAATATATGCTTTGTTTCTTAAGTCATTAAACTTGAAGCTGAACGAAGTTCATCATCTTATTTAAAAAACCTGAGAAGAACCTCCCTATATAATCAGTCTTAATTAATTAATTGATTACCACACCACCATACTCGCTATTCATACCTTGCTGATACTGTAGTGAAAAACTAGGATTTAGCTGGAAGTACTTATTGCTGACTATTATCAAAGAGTCATAGCAATCTCGACTAAAATGCGATATTGGTGATTGGCACGTTCTGATCTATTACCATTAATTAATGCAAAATTATCTGCATACCATTTAGAACTTCAGTCTGATTTGAATGTAATTTATTTATAAAATGACGAACTTCCTAGTAATCCAAGGTTACATAAAGGTGTTCATAGTGTGGAGTAAATAACTTTTGAAGTTTTATTGTACATTCAATTTGGTTACCATAACCTGGAACACACTGTTTACTTGAGCCATTTATGAGCACAAAAGAGTGCAATGTAAGAGGGAGAGTTATTTCTTGGCTCCAAGGAAAATTTAGAGCTCTGAAGATTAGCATCTGATAACTTAGAATGTGCATCGCTTGACGGGTGCCTATTTAAGTGTATACTTAAGAAGTTGGCTCTGAAAAAAACTTGTCAACCAGCAAAAGTTGATGGGACATCTAACTGATTCAATTCATATAAGGACGGTAATCTAAAGTAAAATATACGTTACAATTATTATTTTCTAATCGCTACACAATTCATCCCATTGCTTGCATTCACAGTCTGATAATATTCCCCACACGTAATCATAAGGCATTGATTACCCTTTAAAAAGTAGTTGTTAGCTTCTCGAACTCTAGGCGTTTTACACAGACAATCTGTGATATTCGCAAGCAAGCAAGTGGGGTTCCTGGGCCACCGAATATTTTGTATACGAGTAGACAGGAGACGAACAAATCTTGAAAGGCGTCATTTCCTTAAAACGTATTTTTCCCTGCTAAAGCGACCACGTGTAACTGACATAAATAATTAAATTACATAGTAAGTAACAGTGAATACGTTAAAACATAATTAGCCTATCGTGTTGTCCGTATCCGGTACCATACAGAACCAGGTTTTTATTTTGATGCAAACGGGTTGCCTTTCGCGTACGCAAAGCCGCGTAGCGTCCTAACTAACATATTGATAATCCACGAGTAACCTGTACTCTAGGCCACGGTGGGCGCCAGTACCTATATTTGTAAAAGGTGAGACGCAGCTGGGTGAAACAGTTCTTTAAGGTTGCACAAGAGAGCATACAAGCTTTTTGCCAGTTTGACCTGTAAAGGTAACATGAAGCCACATTCCCATTTCTAAACGAAGTAAAACTAATCGGTCTCTCATCTCGATCCTCCGGAAATTTTTAAATGAGGCAGCGTGCATCTCCGTAAAAAGTATATTATACCACTGCTCCTAGAACGACATATCAGCCCAAACTTTTCTAACTTTTTTGATAAAACCTGCCGTAATTTATTTACATTAGGTACAATGGTCGAAGGACGGACACAAACGTAAGTCCAAAGGATATATGTTATTCTGCATTATATATTCAAGTTATCAGATGCCACCAGATGTAGAAATTTTCCGGGAACGTAATTTAATTTGCCAGGACGATGTTAAGTTTTGCGGGTGAGATTCTCTTAAATCTTTTTAAAAAACTGAACGAAGCTAATAAATATAAACTAAGTTTTTAGAAATGACTCGTGTTTTCAGGTTAAACTAAGAGCTTCCAAATTGAGAGTTTTGAGGAAATGTTTTCAACTTTTTTTTTCACATATAATGCATACAGTATGAAAAATGTCAGGAGTGTCTCTTGCCTGTCCTTCAGGTAATACTGGGCCTCGAAAGGGAATAACCAACCTCTTTTGAGCTATGAATTAAAGCTGGTAAGGAGCAGCTAATGCTGAATGAGAAATAGAAAAATATTGTAGAAGGTGAGCTGCAGGAATATTGCCTAGTAACTATTCCTGTCAACAACAAATCTGTCCTCCATTCTTTTGTAGGTAGATGGTCCATTCTTTGGTAGGTAGAAAGACGACTGATTCTTCTCCAGAACCAAAACCATGAGACGTTTTCACAGCTTTTTACCCTTTAGGATAGATGGCCCCTCCATACAATGGGGGCAGTTCCATCGTAAAGAGGTAAGTGAACAACGTAGTTCAACGAGGTTAACGTCTGCTTTAGATGCCCATTAAATATGTCGTTTAGTCATAGATAAGCTAGTTCTCAATCTCGTCGGGAACTGGATTTTAGTTGAGAGCAGTCGTGAGTCTACCACCGTCTTTCACTGTTTTGCATTACGTATTCGACGCAAGTTCCCAAGACGTGAGCCAGATGGTTAGTGTCGGTGTTTTGGACGACAGTCTAATACTAGCCATTTTCACTTAGGGTCAGTTTGGGGTCTTACAAATTCTGGACCCTGGCTTTCGTTTCCGCGGTAGCCATGCGCTTGTTGACGCATCCATTTCATCGATTAAGATAGAGTAAATGTTCATACGATGATGGGGCAATGTCGCTACAACAGACCTTAGACATCTCTCCAGAAAAACCAGCTAGGAGCGCGGGTGGCCCCAAATCGTATGTCGAAGCACACAAGTGTGCAGCATGGCGGAGTTACGCAGCATATCAGTAATGTGGGTTATCGGAAAAGTATTAACCGTTTTTAAACCAACATTGACGTAAATGTTCTCTTTTTGTTATATTTTAAAATCATATTGGCAAACTAATTATGCGACACTTTGATCGATGACTATCTGTTATTTTTTGGTAATAACAATCCCATTATTGTGGAATTTCTTCGGTTTATAGGTGAAAAATTGTGGCAGATGATTTTTTCATTCTTTGCTAAAACTTAATCAACATAATGAAAGAAGTTCTGCGGAAATCGAAACATACGATAGTCTCATGGTGCAAAACCTGGGCTATACGGTGGACGCATTAAAATTTCTTACCCAAGTCTTCTCAAATTTTTCTTGGTAGCTAACGACGTATATGGTCGGCTATTCTCATTGTGAAAGACCACGTTTTTTCCGTTAAATAGTTCCTATTTTTTTCAATAGCTTATTGTAATCTGATAAAGTCTCTAAGAACTTAAAGCAAAAGGTAAATTTTGATGTTATGAAGAATAATGAGATCTAATTTAAATTTATTGGAGAAATCTGTGCCAGCAGCTGCGATTATATGGTCTAAATATTTTTTCAAAGTAAAAGCTAATATAGCCTCTAATTAATATATTTTTAAGAGATAGTGAAATAATTTGGATACTTACTGGAATTAAGCATCCTATGATACTTAGATTTAAATGAATAGTAAATGTTTTTTATTAAAGCTACAGTAAAACCTTAACTCAACCCCTTTTCTAGGCGGCAGCAGTTCATAATACAAAATCTTACCAAACGCATAGCATCACCCCTTTTGGTGCTATCTGAGCTGTGCCAAAGATTGTGGAGCACATCATTATTTGCGCAATGTTGTCAAATAGATTCACTTTTAACTACCGGTGACCAACCGCTGTGAAAAATATGGTTGTGTTTTGGAAGAGTTCTACATATGAAAAAGAAGTTTGCTTTAAATAGTTTAAAATTGTTTGATGGTAGATGCTTGATTCATTGGCTATATCACGACTGTTTACATATTGGCCTTGCTAAACTTTGCAAAATGTGATCAATTTTTTTTGTAACCAATACGGGCAACATCAAGATTTTCACAACGAAGACGACAGAACCATCTTTGGGCCGTTTCTTTTGATACCGCATCTTGACAAAGCACACATTTCTTTATGGCCCAGGCAGAATTCGTGCATTCATCGTAGTAAAATTGTAGGATAATGCGAATTTTGAAGGCACTATCAAATGACACAAACGCTGACTCGATACGATATTACCTGAAGGATTTGACTTTAAAGTCGATTGGATAAATACTCAATACTTTTTCGACAATCCAATATACCAAATGTTAAGTATTTTTGTCATGTTGGGCCGTACTAACAAGCTATGTTTCTTAATATATCGCGGTTTATTTTCCACGCTCAGGGTGAACTGACCGACATCGGGATATAATAATCTGATAGCTATGTGAAACCGTTCGGCTTACGATAGCAGTAGTAAAAAGTGTATGGTAACCTATTGCAACTTCTTGAGCAGCTTTTGGGTAACTTGTTCGATCAGCCCCGCCGCGCACCACAAACTCTTACAAGGTGGATTTTCTACGCTCGGACTGCACTTCTATCTGGTACTGTTTATCCCGCTGTTATCCCCCCTCCCAACACTCGGAGAGTCCTCCGAACAGCGTAACCCGTAACCGAAAAGTAGTTTAGGGAGCATCGTTCCTAGGCATTCGCTGGCAAACGCACTGGACAAAAACGCCTTTCGGAATAAACTGTGACGCTCTGTGATTAAGGAGTCTAGCCTATCTGTGAACATTCGAACCATGCGCTCGAGCAGATCCTTGCAGCGTAAGTGCTCGACAAATATGCTAATATGCTTTAAGATAGTCCACTAAATGCAGCGATGTGCTGCATGTCGCCTTATCCAGGACCGCACTAACACGGTAAAAAAAGACGAGAGCCATCTGTATCTTCTCAATATCGCAAGTGTGTTGACGAAACTGAACAGCATGACAGCTAAGAAATCAACAGTATTGTCGATGTATGAAAACGGGTACACGTGCTGCTTCGTGACAGTCAACTCGAATGTGCACCGTTCAATTTTCTCCCTTCACGAGCGAAATTGAAGAGGACCATGGTCTGGACGAGGATTTGACGATGCCACTGTGCAGCATGGCTTAGATTTCGTCTTTTATGACCTGCCTCTCTGTGAAATCGATCCACCGCGGCCGGTCGTTGATTGAAGGTGAGCTGCCTTCAGTATCGTGTGTCGGGTGAAGTAGGTATAAGTGAATTTGTCGGGCTATCCGAGGAAATTGGTCTGTCGGCCCATTAGAAGCCTTACGTGGCAGCCGTGGTGCCGTCAACCTTGCGCCGAGCCCGAGAGGACATCCATCGAGAGAAAGATAAGCGGACTCTGCCAGTCAGCACATTTTCAGAAATCTCTAGCGGCTCGGCATATTGACGTAGTTTGTTCCTGCTCGACGTTTCTGGGACCCGACACGCATAAGAAAGCCACACGAGTGCTTGAAAATCTGGACCACAAGCCCCAATGGGGCAACTGAGGAAATTCTCACTCTGAAATGTTTTTTTAAATGTACCCTGGGAAAGCTTTGAAGCTGTACGTGTGTTTCAATGTACCCACCAGAATACGCTTTTCTTTTAATGAAAGTACGAAAGCCTTCGTCTTCTGCGTACATAGTACTTTATTGCTCCTGGAGGCACCTTCTCTGAAGATATGTTGGACGACTTATCCTAGAACTGTGTCCACGCCTTGCCGATGGCCTCAAGCGTTATTTGGGTCATGAATCACGGCTTCGCCAATTCGATACGCAAGTCGAAGGCTGCCTTCGGGGTGGCGACTAGCTTTGGGCATTAGTCTGATCGAGGCAAGTTAAGGGAAGCCTTGTAGTGATGCTTGCAGAAAAGCGGACAATGAGGTCCTCGAGTATAGCACCAGCGCCACTCATTATCAGCCGTCTATTTTAGCCTGTTCACAGAATTCGATTCGCTCGACTACCACTAAACGTAACGAACAATAAAGTTGCCACTGGATTAATCAGCAGGTAGGTCCTTGTATTACTAAACTTATATAATGCCTATAAGATGAACAGAAGCAAATAGAAAACATGTTCTTTGCATCAACACTATTTATAAGCGCAATTCGGCTTTTGCCGTGGGCTGGGTGAAACTCCGCTTTCGTAAATTCTGTAGTTAAATGTAATATTAGGAAGTGGTTTACGAGACTTTTTCTAGGATTTGGTCAAATGCATGTATATACGGTTTCTGCGCGAGCAAAGGCAAAATCACTTGCTTTTTTTTCGAATATGCAATACCACCATTCTGGAATTTTCAAGGATAATAAGAATGAAGGTAAAGAATGAAAGGAAGACTCAAGCAGAAAGAAAGCTAGCCAAAAATGACATATGTTGCGCTTGATAAGCCGTATTCTTCCGCACTTGCTTGATACCAGTAAACGAGCAAATAGAAAAACGATTGAGAAATAGATACATCCCTGCTTCTACGAGAGGAATATAAAACTTAGAAAGGCTTCGAGACTCAACTCAAACCGATACTTTTAATAGCAAAAAACACAATCTGGTTTTCTTTTTGAATGCAACTTTTGCTTATATTATACATCTATAATATGAAACGTATTTGTAACATATAATCTGCCAAGTCTCTTCCCGGTTTAGTTCCAGTTTGAACATTTGTTCCTTGTCTCGGCTTCATAACACAATAGGTTAAGCTTTCGGCGCCTCCTAGCTATGAATAGAGAAGCCTCTACAAGAACCTGGTAAGTTTTTAAAGACAATATCCTACTTTCATTTTTCTTGACAAATTTTCTAAGTGTGCATTTGACGGCGTTGAAAGAAGACTGCACAATAGGACCAATAGAATACAAACTCAATATATGTAAATTAATCGCTAAGATCATTCATGCACTTGGAAAAACGTTTGTCTTGATTGAGTTACTACAAGGTTAATATGGCAATTAATAGTTGAACCTTAGGACAGCTAGAAAACCATTCTGAGTATTAGCAAACTTGATTCTCGAAACGTATTTGACATATTTATCTCAACCTCGTCTTGTTTGAAGAAGTAAGAAAGAAAGCATTTGCGGGCCTTTCGTCACCGGGTGCAGAGGCACAAGGTCCTTCTTTCTTGAGTTAATGACAGACAACAGTGTGACATGTTGAGCCTGGCCTTTCTTAACGTTGGTACTTCAAATTTAATATCTAAGTAGAGTCAATTTATAGTACTCTCATGATCTAGGAAAGATGCGTTTTGAAACAAATGCACTTAGCCTGTCTTCACGTCACGAAAAAGAAATGCTAACTTTAGGCATTATCGGGAGCGTTTACCGGAGCGGCCAGCTGAACGATACTCTAACCAAAATACTTCCAAGGCTCAGACAAATTGATTCATGACGTCGGAAATTTTTGGAGCATCTATTGATATGTATTGACACAGATGTATTTTCATTAGACGACTCATACTATGCAACTGAAAATATAGTTAGAATGGCCTCAGTTTTCATTGCGAGTCTATTCAGCTACAGAATTCCTGACTGATAACCAAGCTTATTATTTTAAACGGAGTGCTTAACGCCGATTTCGCAAACATTAAAAAGGAGAAAGCAAAATTACCAGAACAGACAGAAGTAGAGCCAGAGAGAGAAGACAGCAGCTATAGCATTTATCTCAATTTTTTTACACAATGTGTCTTTTCGAATTTAGACAACCCGTTGCATCTACAAAGAAGGTCCATCTAGGCATGAATAAGGCGAAAGACGAAGCTCCTTTTGAGGCTAAGACAACAGATAGATCCCGGCATTCTAAAAACGTATGCGGGACAACATACCCTCGGTACTTACAGCTGTAAAGTTAAAATAACAAGAGGCCCTCCAAGGTGGCTGTTTTAATAGTGGCCGATTCAGAGCTATTCTTCTCCACAGCTTGATGCCGTGCTAGACCCCAATTCTTTTCGCATGGGTTTCCTCGTTGAGGTAGGGCGCATCGTCATGTGGGCCGTTGAAACCGCCGCAGCTTTCGGGGCGTGGGAGTGAAACATATGGAGGAAAATGCGACTACGTGCAAAACAGAAACATCCACAAACACTTGTGGCGAGTAATTTAGTACCAGATCAAAAGAGAAGGCCTAACTACATCGTAGTGGTTTAAAGCAAATTCTCAGTATGGGAGGTAACTGTTCCGTATATATTGTACACTGTAGATTAAGTGGCATTTATTAAAAAGCTGACAAAGCGTGTGACTTTCAAAGCGGTAGGTAGGAAAAAAAACACCTAAAGCAGTTGCTATCGCAAGGAGTCTGCAGAAAACGTACAGCTTCTATTTTCAGCTCAATAAGATAAAAACGAGAGAATGTATTAAATCATCATAACCATTATTACTATTAGGCCTTTCTTTTTGTTGAATATTTTGTATTAAATTTTTCACTTTAATTGAGTTCCTGGTCGGTAACAGTATGATAGCTCTTAAATTATATGTATTAGATTTACTTGCACATACTGTAATAGAAAAAAGTTGCAAACTTCAAAGCGCTGTCTTTGTTGTGAATAAACTTTATGTGCGATAGAGGCATCATCAGAAACGATTATCGTTTGTCTAGGCTCTAACTCAACATGCGAAAAATCAGACACGCATATTTCCGAGAAAGAAAAAATGGCCGCAACTCTCAGTGACCGGCTATTATTCCCTTTCGACGTCCAGTACCGCGAGTTACTTCGCTGGCTTGATCTCAACAAACTATTTCGCCATCGAAATTTTCTCACCAAACCGAAAAGACTGGCCGATAACTTGATATAGAAAAGTCTCGAAATATACGAATAACGCTTATTGTTAGGACCTATCTCTCTACTGAACAAAGTGTGGACGCCACATTCGTTTACTGCAGTTTGGGAGACACCTACTACAAAGCTAGCGATTTCAGGTCATATCGGCTTTTCTTGCGCTAGTGCTACTTTAAGGTATTCATCATTATCGCCACATGTTATAATTTGAAATAAACGAACTTTTCGGTAACTAAACGTTCCCTATATATATCTTTGCCATCTCAGTTTCGTCATCTTACGTTGTGCGCTATCGATATTTCGCCGGTCAGGAATATCTTCAAAGTACCTATAATAGATAGTGTAGATAATTTACAAAGGCAAATGTGTCCAGCTATCAATACTGTCGCTAGAAATCGAATGCGGTGGAAACAGCTTCTATTATATTAGTTGTAGAGTTTCAGCTGGAACGAAAATCCAACACCTTATAAGGTTATAAGTTTTCATAGCTAACATTTATAATTGTTTGATATACTTTATTGATGGCGTCTGTAATCATCACCTTAAAGCTGGTTCAATGTGCATTTGTAATACTAGAAACTCCTATACCATCCCATGGATGTAGAATTGTCTATGCTATATGATATCAGTAAAGCAATCGTGGTTATTTTCTGCACACAATAAGCGAAAATATTTTTAGACATTTTTGGCCGTTTTATACGTACTACGCCCCTGCTACAGTATATTTTTGCTTTGACGTGAAGATGTATTTAGAAACGTAAATTGTGCAACGGGGCTATCAGTCGCGACGTGGCGTCGGTCTTCTGTATATTCTTCGTCAGACAATACCTCACAGTTCAGCTTAAAATGGTACGGAGATATTTTTAGTTTTCACTACGCACTCGGCGTGCGTTGAATTAAGCTGATAGCAATTATTTGCTCAGTGGAATCGAAATTAATCAATTAAAACAGATTCTCAAGTGTTAAGGTAGGCATCACGGTCAACGCGCTTTGCTTTTTAGTATTTCGGGTCAAGACTTGCTGAAGGTGCGTTAGCCCGAAGGCCAATACAGGCCAGCAAGGGAATAAGTCGTGAATATATCAAATCACGTAACAGATCAGACTTCCGTTTTGCCGAGAGAACACAAAGAGATGTAAGATTTACCCACGAAAGTACCTTGATCGTGTTGACATTCGGTGAGCACATTCACGTACAACACCATACCTACTCGTGGTAACTAACGCCAGTTCCGACAATCGAAATGTTTTCATAAATAAGTTCTGATTTTTCATAAATCGGTGGCACAATAGTCATATCACACAAATCGTTCATCAGCGTAGTCCTCATCATGCAAAAGTTCCCAATGTCATTTTCAAGCCTAAACACTTCACAGAATTTCTTATTAGTTTCCGTGTTTACGCTAGTGTTGTACAGAACCGTTTTCAAACAGAAGTCAGCTACTCACTTTACCGGGTCACGTTTTTGCGCACCCTTGACATGCACAAGTGAAGCTACAGCTCATCTATTGCTTTTAAATGACTACAGCAAGCCTGCTTTATTCTAGAGAATGCGCATAACAGTTTTAAAGTGATGTGGGTAAATTTATCGTAGGTATATCCATTGGTGCGTCGGAAAACAACTTCAGGGCAAGCAACAGCACAGCACTATCATTTCATAAGCTTTAAGTACCAACAGAGAAGTGTAAAAGCGCGCTGTAAGATAGATAACAACTTGTGAAAAATCCAAAAAGCGAAAAAGAAAGGCTTTGAAATTCTACCATTAAAGGACTATGTCATATTGCGTTATGAGGCGAATTAAATTGCTTGTCTGAGGGGTTGTGGGAAGACTTAACCGGGATTTGGCTGACTATGGGGAAGCAAACACTGATTAGTACGGAACCACCCCTAAATGATCACCTACTGTTCTCGTATAGGCAAATACGAATCGTTTGTAGATTCGCCGCGTGGATTTCTCTTATTTACTTGCCCTCCATTCTTCGCAAACAATTTCCATTTGGAGAACCGCCGATTTTCACGGACCGTCCTCCAAACACGTTTGCACAGGGCAGGTCGTGAGAAATTTGCATCGCATCTTCCATCATATCAATTCTTATAGAACCCGCCGAATTGTTTGCGTAATATTACGACATTTGTCCTATCGTGTACAGCATGGTCAGCGAGCGCTTCTGAGACAAATCGAAAGCCTCACCGCTATGAGACTAAGCGACCTTAGAATTGCGAAACTGTGCGTTTAGACAGGACTATAAGCACTGCACTTTACGTTAATGAACCTTTGCTTAATGAAAAGCATAATTTTCACTTCACATAATGAGTTTCAATATATGGAACATTATACTTGCTGCTTCACTTAAATCATGGCAGTGTTTTTCGTCGTATTTCTTAAATACGGGGGCATATCTTTATAATCAGCTTTACATCGAAATTTACAATGATTTTCAGAACGGTAATTATTAATAATGGTAATGCAATAACGGTTATGGCTTATATTCAACTGCACGTGGTAGCATAGTAGGTTCTACCCCATATGACACTCAAAACATACATTAGACTTTCATTTAATGAAATAAAGTCAGAAAGCGACGGGCGCGAATCAAAATCCCCGACAAAATTTAGTTTCAGAATAAATGCGAACAGGTAATTTTTTTTATTGTCCAGTCAAACTAATACAAGTTAGCGCTGTGTTCCAAGTAATTGTGCGAAATTCAAGCCGCTAAGCGATTTGTTAGTAGTTAAATAGTGAGCTGTAAGTTTGGATTCTGATTTAACAGCATCAGACGATACTACATTATTATAAACAATATTATAAGAAATTAAACGGTACAGTTTTTCGTATGAACCAAGCCTGCAACGATGATATGGTACAATTAAAAAAGCCCTATTAAACAGCACGATTTAAACCTCCTACAAAAGTTATTTTCGTTTTCACTTTTCTTTTACAGATTAATATAAGAAAACCAGCCGATTTACAGGAATGCTTTAAGTCGATGTCCGTGAATCAATGATACTCGAGACCCAACCTTCTCTGAAGAGGACTCGGGTCACTGGCGGTCATTTGTTGATCTGAAGCTTATCCACACTGAAATCCTGTTGCAGATAAAGAATTGCAGAGCACTTAGTGAAGAAGTCAGCTTAAGTGAATACCAGCACATCATATTCATTGGACTTTCCGAGGAATTGAACTCGCTCCGTTGAAAGATGGCAGGCGCGAAAAGTTTATCGTATATCATACAAAAACGAGATGAATGGAGTTTGCATTCAAATCCTGGGATAGACGGTATGCACCTTTTGAGACGCTTCCTAATAAAGGTGTGTGAAAGAGCAGTACTTGGTAATTTTCTTCGTTTTTTTGTCTCATAAACGCTCCAATTCTCTCAGAGTATTGGACGCTGTATTGATTGAAATTACTTTTGAAGAATGCGTGTTTCTTTGTACCGACGGCTGCTTAAAGGGCTATGATGCCGTTGCTTCCGCCTAAAGCGCCTCTCTTGTCGCGGGGAGCGCAGCAGGTGGTGCTGCGGCCTCCACGTTCATGCGGGAGGAGCTAACTGACTTAGCGAACTGCTCTCGAACACCACGAAAGCCTCCACAAAGCGTCCTCTAAAGCGTTGTTATTGCTGCTGCTCTTAGTAGTTGTGATGCTCGTGCTAGTAGCCTGCGGGAAAACGGTGGCCGCCGTCGCAGCAGTTAATGCGACAGCACACAGCAGCGTACACAGGCCGAGCCGATATATGACCATCCAATCATCACAAAGGTCACCGCCCGAAGTATTAATGAAATGGGAAAATCGCTAAAGCTCGACGAGATTGCATCCTGAGAGGCTTCAGCTGCAAAACGATACTCGGAGAAAGACATTGAGCATAGAATTCAAGCAAAAGGAGATCATCTTAGGGAACATACAAACGACTACACTCTGAAATTAAACTCAGCGAGACACTCAAAAAAGAAGAGTTAGTAGAGGAAATAAAAAGAGACTTACGGGGCTCCCACATCAGGCTGTTATGAGCTGCCTTAAAAAACGAGTGCTTGACAGACCTATGGAGTCGGCCTTAATCCTGTTTTTAAAATAAGCACCGCAGTACCTGACACCTTACTTACAAGGTATGTCCTAGGAGTGGCCCTAAAGGAGAAAGAAAATCTAGGGTGGCCAAAAAAGCACCAGATTAAGATCAGATCCCACCGAAAGCTGTCAAGCTTTTCGTTGAACAGAAATCTGAACTCTTCAGGGACCTAGTAAATAGGTTGCTGATAGAAGACCGTGATCCAAGATCACGGGAACCCACAAACAGAGTATGTAGCTGGTAAGGTCAGAAGAGTGGTAACCGACCTCGTAGGTGTAATACCAAGAATAGGATTGGCATAAGGAGACCCTATACTGCGATTAGTTTCAGTAGCTAAGTCAGTTCTTTAGAACCCCTCTCCGCTACGGGAAAACATGGCCCTAGGCTCTAGGAAGGACAAAACGACCCTGCCGGCTGCCTATAGGATATTTTCTATTAAAGTGACTCGAGCCTTCGAAACAATTATCATTGCCGCCGCCATAATGCTGGCCAATGTTTTCGTGTAACATACGACCGATCGAGAACATGCATGATCATGGCCAACACACATTTCTACTTTATTTATCATTTCGTATCATTTCTGTCATCTCCTGAATTTATAAATCTAACGTAAGTGTGTCTTTAATGTTGAATTGTCATATCCGATGCATTTCCATTACTTTATTAGCAAAAGCTGCTTTTATAAAACTTCTCTCCACAGGTACTGTGAAGCTTCCTCACTTTTATCAGAAACTATGAATTTATATCTACACTGGTATGCGTCTTTGATTGATTATATATGTGTATATTTTTAGGCCAACAGATAACACCGCAGGAATGCTCCCAGCTAGTACAAAAGTGGACATCAACGTTCAAGTATTAAATAACCCCCATAAAGGTATTTCCTTTACTTTATCCCTAACTGCCAAATATACTGTATCCTTATTCTGCGCCAGCAAGTCGTTATGAGCAAAACGCAATTAATCTTTTCGTATCGGAAAAAAATTTAGAGGAGAATACACCATTGTTATGCCGCTATGATTTCACTTCGTCTGAAGAAACTAAATCTTTGATCTTGTGCGTAGACCATGGGGAAGACTTCCCACCACCTTTAATAAATCGTATAGCAGACTCCTCATATCTCCTAAATTCGACTGAGGGTTTGCGTAGAACTGTACAAGACTATAAAAGACGAAAATGAGTATTCCGCGCAACTCGGACCTTCTTATTTAGCTTTTCTGGACGATTAGGTGTACTGAACTCTATATTCTTTTAAAAAGATTTGAATAATTGTTGGTTTATTAGATCGCTATTTCCATGGGATGCAAACAACATCCTCCAGAATTCGAAGATGTTCGTTTTTAGTCTTAGCCGCTATCAAATCATTTTTGTAGCTGAAAACATTAGAGAATCGAGGTAGAGTCAGGTTTATTGTTTTCTGATAATGGGTTACATATCCATTACATCCCTTAGATGTACGGAAGAAATGAATAGTTCCTTGTGAGTGCCTATACCCAAGTCGCCCTCATTCTTCGACCGGTCGGTGCGTATACCCCTACCGAAAATCAACAATCGAAGCTATTGTTACGCAGTTACGAGCATGCTAGCCATTTATGGCCTAGGTTCGTATCCGTCGGTGCAAGCCGGTTCGCCTTTATATATCCGCACAAAGTAACTTTTCCTTAAACTGCGAGCGATACAAACCTTTCGATGCAGTTGTAAAGGATATCTTGATTGATGACTGTAAATATTTTGATCTCAATGATGCCGGATGTACACGATTTTGTCTAAGTTAGCTGACCGCATAGCCACGTTACGCGATTATCGCAGAAACTTGTTCTGCCTACTTAGGAGTGCGCCATTTAAACTAAAATTGCCAAGATAAAAATATCGTCTCAACCGATACAACCGAGAGTCTGAGCGTGCCGCCTGTCATTGCAAATACCGAATGAAAAGCACGGAAATTGTATATGCCGGAATATACCCTTTTCCCAAGAAGTAATGTTACGAGAAACAGGTATTTCAAAGTGGTCGCCTGGATGCACCATTCATAAACCGCCACCTAGAGGCGCATGTTACACAGATTACTGTTAATCACCGAAAAACCAAGACTAGGTTCAATTAAGAATACACCATAAAGAAAATAACGATACCACAGGTAACTAATATTCAACGGCCAATGAGTCACGAAAAAGACAGCAATGAGAATTTGGAAATTCTCTTGGATGCTTAAACAGATTATACTCTAGTCTGTAACGTATTCAGGTGGACCCCAAAGGAGTTAGCATACCTCAGATCCGTGTTTGGTGCGACTCACCGCATGTTTCCTACCAGTCTTGGAATCGACATAGTTTCTGGTAAAAGAGCGAACTTGACAGCTGGAAAACCATGTACCTCATTAAAAGCACTAATAAAGGTACTTTACATAAATACAAATGAGACAGGAATGTTACAAAATATCTATTCCATAAAGTAGTCAAATAATCTAAAAGTTCAGAGGACGTATGAGTCAGCTTGTGAAAAGGTGCACATAAGAGGACTTCAAAAAAATTATGCTCAGGAATGAACCGATCTTCGAAGCGCGTTTAAGTATGACCAAACAGGCGCTCTTTCGTAAAGAGGACTATAAGAAATTAACAATGGACCAGGTTACACGTATAGTGAAACCGTACGAACATAATGAATGTGCACTATCGAACAGACAAGGGATAAGCCGCTAAAGTGCGATCGAATGATGTTGCTGTAATACGTCGAGGCGCAGAACAATATCATAAAAGAGGCCAAAAACTAGAAATAAAAACTGTAAAAAAAAGAAAAAATAAAAAAAATGTGTCGAAATTGTGAGCGCCTACATTCTCCACAAAGGTGCCCAGCCGGGGAGCAAACGTGTAGTGTGTATAAAAAACAGAATCACCGCGCTCATATCAAAACAGAAGTACAACGTCAAACTAGTACAGGATGGGGACTCAAACTATGGTAGGTTCGAAACTTTTTTGGCCAAAGCAATAGCTAAGTAGCCGAAACGAAAGCTCTAGGTCCCAGAAATGTTTCCCAGAAATAAACAGAAAACAGCAATTCGAGCACTCCTTGATGCGAGAGGCACCTGGAACGACATAAACCGGGGAATTTTTCAAAGCCTGAAACCGAAACAATCGATCAGCGTTGGAAATGTTCCACCACTCACAAGTAATCACGATGGGATCGATCACGGCGCCGGTTAAAACAAGCAAAAAAAAAACAATTAAATTCTCGTGTTATACGTGAAAAGGTTGAAGCGTGCCTACCGGTGAATACATGCCTCGAACTGGAATTGATAGAAGAGTTGTTTCAATGTTAAAGTGTTTAAAAAGATAAGAACCGCCTGGAAACACTAGTCAGGAAATACGAATGGAGCCTTCCAAGGTCTAGGTCGGCTGTCACAGCCGGTTCAAAGTCCACGTTAAGCAAAAAGCCGGAGAACTTTAGAAGCCACCGCTAACTCCACTTGTTGCTTTTATGCAAGCTATTGTCGATCGGGTCAGAGAACTGGAAGCGCTCGAAAACATTTAAGGGGTAAACCAACTTACAGAATGGATGTCAGATCTCGTCATTACACATTTTTCTGGCCGTAAGTTAAGAATTGTTTTAGACCTGCATATATATAATAAAACTATATACAAGACACGATATCCCATGCCTGCGCTAAATGACAGATTATCGCCTTACCAAAGCGAGCATACTTTTAAAAACATGAATCTTACCAAATGGTACTAAAAGTGGAGAGGCGTCACAGGGAATAGCATCAACGCCTGAAGAGTATCAGAGAAAATAGGTACAAGCTTACGTGGAGCTCACAACTATGGGCGTGGTAAAGGACGGTACAATAATGTGGGAAAATAGCAAAACACTAGTGTCAGATTCCGTTGTTGTATATTGACTTGTACCATGTACTAGTTCAACACAGGCAAATCTAGTGAAGCCGAACAAACCAACGATGCACCAGGGTGCGGCTCGCAGATGTATATAGTGATGCTCTTACTAGATCTTATATCGGTCCGATAAGCGGCAATAGGCGCTCATATGCGATGAGGAATGCAAAAAACACAACAAAAAATATATCGACCGGTAAAGACTGGCTCTTCTTAAAGAGAACGGAATACCAGTGTCATTACCCCACGCACTCACGCAGGGCAGCCACCTGTGGTGCCAAAATGCTCAACCAGGGAAACCACAGCACGAAAGAGATCGCGTATCGTAAACTTAAAAACCCCTACGATACGTAATCCAACGCAAAGCGGAGTTTGAATTACTGCGCAGTGTTCGAAAAATCTATAGCAAACGCACGACTGCGATTCTCTATCATTCACCAATAAGTCAAGTGTTCATCGTACGACTCTTGTGCTGTCAATATCTAAAATATTAACAAATAATCTTGTGTTATTATTTCCCTTTTAGAGTACTTTATTTCGTTTCCTTTTTTGTGTGCAGTTCTTACTTTCGAAGCTGAAGCGTATTTAAAAACGGACTGAATGGATGCGTTCAGCCCGTGCCTCCGGGGCAAAATACTAAGCAATAACATGACATAGCGTCGATGCATAGTTGTTTTTTGTTACAGTCCAGATTCTCGTAGAGTGATTTAGCGATATCTTTAAGGATTACGGCTTTTAGAAGAAGAATTTCCTCAATAAATTATATGGATGTTTAACTGATTTCACGCACTGGCATATACCTATACACGATGACACGAGACACTTCATGAGTAACTAACAGTAACATTAGAATCTTGTTATTGGGTTTTACCTCAAGTGAGTCGCAGCGAACCGTGCACGTATGTATTGTGAGTGTATCCCAGCATTGCCTTCCATCGAGCATATATGTATACCAAGAAACCTGAAGATGATAAAGACATTTAAAGCAGAGCTAAATTAAACGACTTGTTGTTGATCCCTTTCTGATGCAGTGATGCGTGTTATTATTGTAGAATACTGCGACCTGCGCTGTGAAGTTTGAGAACCATAATTAGGTGCAAACCTGAACCATAGTTTTTCTTACAAGCCTCTATTTATGCTAATTTACTGAACTAACTTGAAATTAGGATTTTTTTTTCGCATCTAACATTATTGGTGAACATGCCTGAAGAACAATACTTGATTTGTGTTGTTCAGATTACTTGTCTACACAGTTTATTTAAAAAAAAAAAAAAAAAGAAAAAAAATGCGTGTGTCGCAAAGGTCCTGCTGTTTTGTTCAGTAGCATTCATCTTTGAAATTAGTTGATTGAAGGTAAATATTATTAACGAATTAAGTAAGTAACAAATGAAATTAACTGCCCCTGACCTTTAGCTTTTAAATGGGACTGCTAAAGAACTCTTATTTTGGTTGGGAACTCTGCGTATAGACAGGTATTTTATTTATTCTTTGATCTGGTATCGACTACCGTAACGTCAACCGAACGACCTTGACTAGCCTATGCAAGGCTTATTTAAAAAATATTAAAAAAAATTATAATAACTGGAGGCAGTCCTCCAGTTATTAAAAACCGTTCCTCATATTCTCGTTTTGCGGAAACGCCGTCTTCATACATGGTACCAATAAATATATTTTTTTGCACTTGTATGTTTCTCCATTATATATGCACAAGCCAAGGTATCTAATTTTTCAACAGTATTCTTAATTTTATAATACTATCGAGTTGCTGAGCTGACAATTTCTCCAAAATAAATACTCCAAAAAAATATGTATATCTCGCTATGGCGTCTCACGTTTTTACTGGAATTAATTTCTTTTCTACTTGGGTTTATGGCCCTTTAGGTTTTACTGCTGTTTTTGAATCTTTGTTTCTGCAATAGAGTTTTTGTGGACATTTTTGAGAAGACATCCCCTAAAGGAGTTGCATATTTGGCGAGGGTTCTGAGGTATTCAAGGAGTCTTGACTGGGTAAGCATATAAATCTATCTATGATCTGCTATTTCCGCTTTTCTATTATACTTTAATAGAAATATCGTTGAAATGTACTTAAAAAGTTTAGAAGGAGACGATAGCTGCCAAGAAAAATAACGACTCAATTTAAATGAAAACATTCCACTAGAGTAATGGTAATAAGATAACTGCATTATGCTGGAAGAATACCAGCGGTGTTTAACCCAATGTTGAACTTGAATGAAAAGTTTCCGTGCAAAAAATCTAATTCCGTTTTTCGATTGTGAATTATATTTCTAGATTTACGTGATACCTCCGACAAGCTGGCAAAATATCACGGTGAATTGTAACAGTGGGCTACGAATGAAGCTTTTTTTTGTGAAAAGGCCTAAATCCACACCTTAGCACAGGAATTTCGGGTATTTCCGCGCAAAAAAAATCCAAGTTCACTTTAATACATGCTGCTACCACAAGCTTGCACAATGCGCGAAGTCGAAATTCTGCTGCGGTCCGTTTACAGCGTTAGTACAAAGAAAGCTGTTATCAGGTGTTTGACACGCACAGCACATCGACATCATCAACAACAACAACCACGTTTCCTTCTTTCCAACATTATTTTGTGTGGGTTTCCACTGAAAGGAAAAGATAATTCTTTCGCAATTTTCAAAAAGAACAAATACTACAGCATACATAAAGTGATGCAGAATCTTCTTTTATAATTGCTGATATTGACTACAGTCGAGCGTCCATGTTCCGCAGGTTTCTGTAGAAAACTGCTCTAACCGCCGAACCACCGCTCCTAGCATCGCCACAAATTGTTCTTTTTCAAATTTAATATCAATAATGTTTCAAATTCTGCTGGACAGTGAGATACATACGAGTTTGAAGGAGCAGCTGGAATGAGCAAACTGGCATGAGAGTAAGCGCAACGTATTAAAAATGCTTTCATTTAAGTATAAGCATGTATGCTTAGTTGGTATTATTGGTCTAGAGATTTTTAGATGAACAACTCGCTGACTAAGTAGAAAGAGGCGACCATCTAGTTAGCGTGCTACGGCAATCGGTAAACCTTATATATGAATATCACTATTGTCAAATTTTATTCATCAATTAAGTCAGTGTTCTGCGATTTGGACTATTGGGGGAACTGTATTAGGAAAATAGAGCAATGAAACCCAGGACGTGAATGCTAGGATAACTGTAGTAGGATAATTCCTTCATAGGTCAGAAGATCGTCTAAAAACAAAAAGCAATTGGCGGCTGTGTAAAGCTACTTTATAAGAACAATATTCGACCACTCTTAACATAGACGAATACGCTTTGCACATAATCAATATAATGTCCTACTCATTACCAGTTTGTTAACGTATTAAATGTACTTCTCTATATTCAAGCACACCCAGTAAGCGGCGTAAGGTGGACTAAAATAAAAATAATGAAATAACAGCGAGCTTCCGTGCGTAACTCAGGGTTTCATTTGTACTACGCATCGAAAATAATATTAGTTAAGTATCTTTCCAGGGACAGCTTTCATCACTCAACCCCTTCCGTAAAATCTTTAATTAAGGCTCTGCATAGTTTGCCATTAATTCCATCCGTATATCGTTTCGGCGTTTTTTCCTTCACCTAGCCAATCAAGGAAAAGTCAATAGGAGTTAAATCACAGGACCACACTAGCAACTTGGTGTTAGTACGCAACAAATCAGCCGCTTTGGAAATTTTAGCTTGCACGCAAAGGCTGTTGCACGCACAGTATACCAAGTTGTTTCGTATGGTTAAAACGTAATTTTTACGCATCACTGTTAGGCATTCCATCAGATGGTTAGCCCTTCCGAGCCCAGACCACAACGTGTGTTTAGGATTAATAGGCAAATACGTACTCACTAAGCTATCACATGAACTGGTCGTTTGCATCTGATAGTCTCGATTTGGTCCACAGAAAGGTTTGCAACACGTCAGATAGAGCTTGCCATTCCGTCATCTCGAGGTAAAGGGTCCAATGGCGGCTTAGCTCACTTGATTGAGTCACTTGGACCTTGTAGGAACAAACACGCAGCTATTGCTTTAATATGAGTCACATTGTCAAGCGTAACGCCAAGTTTTTGGATGAATATGGTCTCCTACCATAGTGACATTGTCGTCCGGTTTGAAGTCCTCCTGGCCTCATTTCAGATGCAAGTGAAATCCTTGATCAATCTTTTCAATGTTTTTTTCATAAATATTTTGTGTGAAACTTGCGAAATATCAGCGCACCGGATTTCCCCTTTCGACAATACGTTTTACGGTAGTTTTTCAATAGCACAAACCCTGCTTATTGCTCGGTAATCTGCTAGTCTTCGCCTGGTTACAAACACAGAAGAGAAGAACGAAAGGAAGTTCAGACCTTTAGTTCACCCTTTATCTCAATACAAGGCTACAAAAGGGGATTAGGCCACGACAGCTAGCAAGGCGTACTTCAATTCTATTTGCCAAGTTTCTAATTAAAAGCCTATGTGCACACATACGAGATTCAGAGTATCAAGATTTCAATCAACAGTAAATAAAAGCTTTACGGTTCCCAGCAGTAAAGCCGAAAAACGCCTATTCGAGACAGTTAGTGGGATGTATGGTCATCTCAAACTTTAAGGTGATAGGCTTGATGTTGGTTTAAAGAGCAAATAAGATCGTGTTTTATGGAATTAAAAATTAGGTCTCAAGCCAATGCAAGTTTAAAGTTAAGTGAAGGCCAAATAGAGGTACACACTACAGCTTTTGAAGGTAACAACATAAGTAACTCAATACCAACGTTATACTAATAAGAGGGATATCTCGTCGCATTAATCCAGTTTTATATTGATATATTTAATCAATTTCTAATTAGTATAACCCAAATATAAGAAAATAATACAAACGCTTTTATTGACTTTTTTTAATCCATCATATTGCCTACATTCATCTCAGTTGTGTTTTTGTTACGGAACCTTGCGTTGCTATATCTTATAAGTTTTTACGTATTCGTCGAAAAATGACGCATACCATATTGCCCACCGCTTACAAAGGCGCCATTTAGAAAACGCGCAAGCTTTAAAAACTAAACAACTTTTCAGTAAAAAATTGCTTTTCAAAATTTTCAGTGCAGGGACTGCCCAAAAAGGTAAGAGTTTTTGTGTTCAATTGCAAGCTCTTAAAAAATTAACTTGACTACAATTCAAATTTAGTGTATATCGCCAGCCATACGGCAATCAGATCTATCCTATCTAACCTATTTAGGCCATTTAGAAAACCCGCACTTAGCGAACGGCAAGCAAGATCTAGTATTAGACATATAAATAAGTAGATACATCGATGAAAGTAGATTCATTTGATTATGTATAGAAGGCCAAGGTAGCTACATAAATTGTGTGGTTTATGCCTTACATGTGGAAAGTTCGCCGAACGCCGATGAGCAGTGACAGCCTGCGTACACATAATCACCAGGATCTGAAGAGGCATAGTCGTCTTGGACAGCGATATTAACGAAGTCACCTTGGCAGGTATACCAGCGATCTTTATTCACCATCCTAACAGCATACACGCACACCGAAAACATATGAAACAAAGAAAACGTTGACATGTAGTTTTTTAATTACGCGCTCTGTGTGTATGTATATTATTAAACGTAAGTTTGCGTGAATATTCTACAGAGGTAGTCGAAATGAGAAATGTAAAGATGCTTGTAAAACCTTGTTTAAAAGTTTGGCCGTGGACCAACTAGTAGTCAAGCTTTTTTTTTTTTGGAGATTAAGGGCAAATGCATTATGCAGACCAGACATCACTGAATTGTGCTTTATCCGGTACTGTGGGACTCTCACCCACTAAACCCTGGACCTGTTTATCAGCTTGGGTCATGGTTCGGGATATGTTTGATATTACTTCGAAACCATGACTTGCAGGAACGGTCATTTCATCACCCTTCCCTTTGAACCGTTCCAGTCCATCCTCCATTCTGGCTTTCCTCCTGACCAGATACGCTGGGTCTCGAGGGGAACCGTACTCCCTGTTCTCCCTTTAATACCAATTGTAGTGTATTCAAGCCCGTGATTGTTTCGGGCCTGTCCTTCTGTTATTCTCTTACGTCTCATCCTTTCAAGTTGTTCCTTTCTTTTCATAATATCATCAAAGAAGGCCGTAACTTTGGCCCAGGTCGTCCTGTCTTTTGTCATCATATCCACCATTCCCTTAGCACTGCCCTTTGTTGCGACTTCTCTGTGAACCTGCTTATCTCTGACCGCTTTAAGTACCTGGCAGTGAAGAAGAGTATGTTCTACTCCGTCTACAGGTGTCCACTTGCGTCTTGCCGATCTTTGTCATGTATGTCTGGAACTGTCCATGACCCGACAAGACTTGGCAGGAATGGTATGTTAGCTCTCCATGACTGCCGCGAATCCATTTCCTAACATCTGGTATTAGGTGTCGGGTCGGGTTCAACTGTCCGGAGATTCTCCTCGGCCGTTAGTGCGGGGATTTTCCCATTGCTGTTGCCATTTGTTTAACGTGGCCTCACGGGCCATTATGTTGTCGGTGTTTTCATCTCTTTGTCTTCGTTCGGCTCTTTTTATGGCAAGCAAATCCCATGGGACCATTTTGGCCAGTACTAGCAGTGCTTCAGTTGACACGGTTCTGTACGCTCTGGCCAGACGTATTGCGACTATTCTTTGAGCAGCGAGCAATATATCTCGGTTGGCTTTTGTCTTCAGCGCCATTTCTCTCATACAGGAGCTGCGTATAGTGCTCTAGCCTCAGTTACTCAGGCCAGTAGTCTTCGGCTACCCTCAGAGGCTTCTCCTACTCTGGGCAGTATTCGCGACAAATTGAGGGCTCTTCTTTCTGCCTTTGTAGCAGCATGTTTAATATGTTCTCTTCTAGTCGTTGCAGTGTCAATCATTACTCCGAGGTTTTTCGCCTTTCTCTGAATGCTGATGTGGGTATAACCCAAAAATATTTCTTTTTCCCAATTAGGTATATTGCTTCTGTCTTTTCCGCGGCTAGCCGTAGATAATGTTCTTCCATCCATCGTTCTATGAGCTGGAGGGAGTCGTTAGCCTTGTTCTCTAGTTCCACCTCTGTCCGGGCTCTGATTATGAGAGCTAGGTCATCTGCATATGCTATGGTCTTTACCCCCCTCCGATAGATCCGTTATTTGCCGAACGCTGTCGTAGGCTAGATTCCATAGTGTCTGACCGAGGACCGATCCCTGCGGGACTCCTGCTGTGACCGTATATCTTGTCCCATCCGCTATTAGTCTTCTGTTCTCTAAGTATGAACTGATGATCCTGCGCAAATACGTAGAGATGTTCTTTTCTTCCAGTGCTTTCATCAGTTTTCCCCAGTTCATGCTATTAAAAGCATTTCTAACATCCAGTAGAATTAGCGACACGAAGTTCAGTGTGCTTCTCATCTCCTCCCTCGCTATCCCGAGGACCTTGTCCACAGCTGTCAACGTCGAACGATGTTTCCTGAAGCCATATTGCGTCTCTGGTAGTGCCTCTTTATATTCAATCTCCTATTTAAACCAGTCAGTTAGTAGTCAAGCTAACATAAAACAACTTACGCATATTTCGCATGATTGGCACAGAGATCGCTTTTCATTATTTTTGCGTGGTCAAGCTTTGTTTTCATTTGCTCTATTTACATATTATTAAATTGTACTCAAATCCGGATTCGATTATATAGCATATTTGGAAAGGGCACTCTAATACCATTCCTATAATTCTTATAATAGCATGCTACGGGTACTACTACATATTACAGTGACATAGTTTGAACGTGTAATGGGGCAACATTTACTATCTTATCCAACTGAGCGACTATTCTTTACTATACTTGTGAATGTGTCATATGTGTGTTTATGCCTCTCCGTAGCCGAATATTTTCATTTTATTCAGATACTATGCTAAAAGGCCCACAGACCAAGTCCAGTCGAAAGTTTCGTCCATCAAAAGTTTCTTTTTCTGGCTTGTCGTGGAAAATGTCGCACTGCTCTTCACGTGACCCCACAAACTCAAGGGGCATCAGTAGGCCATTCACATCTCTCTTTGTCCAGTGGTGTCGTGCCCCAGCCTGTTTAAACCTTTAATTGATTGCCTCGGTATGACCTTCATTAACAGTAAGTATTTTGTGCGACACTTGTAAAGCGTTATTATAATTGATAGTTCACTTCAATAGCCGGCTTTTACGGTAATTAAGCGCTGCTCCAAATGCGGCGGTCTGCTTGTTTGCAAAATCAGGGGAAAAACGGGACGGAATATAGACGCATGTAACACACGCACCATATAGGTAGTGCATTTAGCATGACATAGTGCTGTAGAAATGGTCTTAGGGTGCTGCAAGTGTCTGACACAGTTCCATTCGCTTTTTATCCCGGAAATTTACCTATCTCCCAATATCTTAAAATATGTAAAATAAAAACTTCGCCTTTTTTTAAAAAGACTTTTTTAACCGATCTAAAATCCGCAAAAATACTATATTTTTTTCGTCTACTAGCAGCTTTTCATTTATGTACCTGAACCAAAAGCCGTAAAGTGTGCGATTTTATGCGAAAAACAAAAAAATTCCAGCTCATGGTTAAATTAAGAAGGTACTTTGATAACTATTTAAAGAAAAAAAGAGTTTTCTGACAGTAAAATGATCGGAGATTCGCTTCACGAGTGGCTGACCTCGCTTTGTTTAAAATGTCTGAGAGACGTTCCGTAAATGCTTGTAATGATCATTTTTGCAACAACCTAACTGCTTACTCTATTTTACGTAACATCCTGACAATGTGATACTTCTATCCCCCCTCCTCCCACCCCCCTCGTATATTTCTTGTAACATTTTAATATGTTCTGCGGACAAACTAGCCGAACGTCGCACCGCAAAATATAATATTTGCCATAAGCTGTACGAAGCTTAAGTATTTGTCGTAACTTTTTACCTTCTCCTTACTTTACTTCTTCTAACTAATCTATTTATCCCCTTTCACCAGAACGTCCTTTACACGACTCGTATTAAACAGCTCCTCCAATCAATTTTTAAGACGCTCTTCAATTGCCAACGGGTACGGCTATTTATATTATATTTGTGAGTGACCCGTAGGCGCGAGTCAGTAGTGAATATGATGGGTGCACAGAAAGCTTCTACAAAAATCCATTACACGACAACTTTCACAGTACTTGCCGCTCGCGGCAAAGGCTAATTTCAATAAAAATACATACATCTAAGGTGACCGACAATCGTCTGGCGTTCCGAACTTGGCTTCTTGGCCAAATAACGACCCTGAAATCGCACCTCAGATAACCTACTAGGTAAACCTGTTCGGAGATTCGTTGAACTTGGTTAACCTTTTTTAGCAATTCTTTCAGGCATAAAGTCTTCGCTGTACACGGCGCAGACTTCCGAAGCTGCTTTAAAAGCTTTCTATCTTGGTAAAAGAAATAGAGTAGACGCCATAAAGTGAGTCGATTACGTTGAACGCTTTAGCTTTTAAACGAAGCTTGATTAAACCACTTACCTACAAATACAAACAAAAAAAGAAATTTAATTCAGTACAACCAAAACGTCAATGGAGTCGGCGAAATGCTGGAACAAGCTTCACTTGTGGAAGGCAATAAGATAATACTACTTTCATTCTATACTATTGAGTATCTTGGCAGAAATCAAAAAGTAGTCAACTTCTTTTTTAGCTACAACAATATTTGAAACAGTACATAATAACTATGGTGTTTGTTTGATATTAACAAAAAAAGGGCGATATCTAAAAAAAGGGCGAAGATATCGGATATCTTCGAGACAACTCTTGCGGTAAAATATATAGAATAAAGCAACATTTAATAAGTGAACTAATCCAGAGTATATTAAGGCTTCTGCGCGTGTCTGTGTGAATACGGGAGTTTGGTATTATGCGGTTAATCTACGAAAAAGATTGTGGCTTCACTGATACAATCATCCAATCTAGCAAACGTTATCTTTTTTTTTTTGAAGAAAGATCAAGAGCCTCATTTACAAAATTCCTTCGGGCTTTTCTAAACTTATATGCATAAGAATCCCTTCTATTGAAATAATTTTTAATCGCTGGAAGGATCCCATATCGTTGAATATACCTATCACTCGCAAAAGTCTGCTGTAAATTATAATTCAAATTCGTTATTTGAAAAAACACTTTCTGTTCTGCCAGACTGGGCTACTTGACTACGAATTCTATTTAACCTTGATTTTGCTCTAGATACCTGCTTATGTCCAAAAATATTTTACCCAAAGTACCGCTTCCAAGAAAACAAAAAGTCATACTGCTGTGTATCTTGTAATAATGAGTTTCTATACAGGGACGGAACGAGGGAATGGAAAGTCCAAAGTTTGAGTTATATATTTTTTCCTAAAGTTATTAAATTACTCAACTATTTACGCAATTGTCTTAAAAGTTAGTTAAAAAACTTGATGCATGTGAAATGCAATGACCGAATTCAGAAAATATTGACTGAACCGACGGGCGGCAAGTAGAGAAGAGATCAGAATTAGAGAAATTTTAAACGACCACGAAATGAAAAAAATGCTCAAGGAAATAAATAGTAATATATTATATATAACATATAATAATATATGATGCCCATGTTGATGAAACATGCAATTTATTAACTTTGCTAAGTAAAAGCTTGCGACTATACTCGTACCCATTACCCAAATGTACACTGTTTATCAACATTATTATTATTATTCTGTGATCTAGAAAATTTCTACATGTACTAGATGATATCATAATCGACATAGAAAAGATAGAGCCGTAAGAGTGTAACAAGCAGTTCTTACAACTGGCGAAAATGGAAAATCTGTAATTACCTATACTCTGGTTAATATAAGCTAGTTATACTAAATAAGAGCTGTTAAAAGAAATACAGAGCTGAGCTTAGTATTGTTGGATCATTGGCGAAGTTAACACTGAAACAGGATCGAGACATAAGGCCTGCCTGGCAAGCGGCGGATAGAAAGCGAGGTTCGCAAGGAACTAGGCCTGATGCTATAAAACTTTTTTTTTTTAAGATTTAAGATGTTGGCAGAAATATGTAGCTGCCTGCAGAATCTCAGAGAATAAAAACTAGGCTGACAGAGACATGTCACGTTAACCAGCAGCATCGCACGGTGAAGAGAACTATTCAGGACGAATAACTAGACAGAATTTGGAACCACTTCCAGGTAGCACTCAGTTGGGGCCACTCTGTTAACAGCTTAATTTTTCTAATGTTTGTACTAAATAAACTAACCGCAACGTCTTGGGTAAGCACTACACAGAGTAGTGCAGGTGAAAAAATCTTCTGGAACATAACTAAATGCCAGTGGCCTTGCAAGACCAAAAATTGAAGGGTTTTGAGGGTATCATTATAAAGGGATCATTGCACAACAGACCAAATATTATTGATATCATCAACTAAACGAATATTCACCTTTAAAAACAAACAACGAGCCAACAGTCTGCCTTTAAGTATTTGTAAATCTGGATTCTTGCACCATCGTTTGCAACGGACAGACGCCATAATCGATAGTGGCAGATTACTTATTGCAAATTTATTCATACTAGTTTCATTTACCTGGCTTTTTGGTACTAAGTTAAGTTAACGCTTGTTTGATGAAGAGTATTTTAACCAGTCTTTCCATGAACTAGCTGCTGCCAGAGCTGAGATCTTCAAAATTAAGAAATTTATAGGGTGTAAGGAATATTTTATCTGTTTCACATTCAAGTCAAAAACACCCTAATCCAAAGGAAATGCATAATGATATATGATACAGTGATCTACGAATCTCTCGTTAGCGGTGATCAATTCTATGACACTCTAAAATGAACTGTCATTTAGACCGATCATTGACCGATCTTTTAAACTTGTCGACTAATTTATTAAATATAGAAAAATTTAACTTTAAAACCCAGCTGTACGATTTGCCGTACGACAGCTCGGTCCATTAGTGACCTGCAACTTTTGCAGGTCACTAATGGATGTTCAAACTCCACAGCTATGAAGCATTCGAGATTAAGGTTGGCCAAGGAGGAATGTTAATGGATGCAAAACACTTTTTACCGGAAAATGTTATACCTATATTTCACTCTTCTAACAATTTTTCCATTGTACGTAACCTCCAGAGAGCACGCATATGTCTGCGTCGGCGGCCACATTTCAGGCTACTATAGATGATTTATATCGCAAATTCTTTCAAAAGCTCAATGTGAAATTCAAGAGCCTAACAATAAAATATTATGATACAAATTCTAATGGCAAACCGACTAGACTTTGATAAGAATGGGAAAATTTGATTTTGATGTAACTACGACGCCGAGATTTTGAAATGTTTCGACAAAAGGTACCGTCCATCATATATCATAACTACACAGAGACACACAGATCGTTTTGATGGCATGATCTACTGCGGTAGTAGGATAAGCACATCTTATTTATGAGAACAACATATAAATGTTTAATAAACCCTGAGCAATTGCTGGACTATCAGAATTCTTTGCAGTTTCTTGTACCACTCAGGAACAAAGATTTTGAAAAACATAAATCTGTACCATAGTTCTAAACGACGTTCGGACGAGCATCCAGTTTGGATACTAAAAACGGGTTTCCTTGAAAAGTTCTCCCCTTCAAAGAATTTTTAATCCAATTTATGTTTTATCATCAATCCGCAGATTTTTATAAATATTTCAACCAAGAGTGTATAGTTGACCCTGTCAAATAATCGAACTTACTTAAATTAATGCAACGGTACTGAAACATTATCGTAAAATTTCTAGAATATAATCGTCGTGTGACTGAAAATGGTGCCAGCAAGAAACTGGTACAAATCCTGTAGCAAACTCATGTAACCTATTAGGTATATAAATCTTTGTGGATATTTTTCTAATTATAGTACGGTTTGAAAGACGAACATGTTTGCATATAATATTGGTCATCCGTAATGTGGGAAACTCCAACATGCTTCGTTTTTAGCTGTTTAAGCAGCGACATTATGTTAACTTCACTAATCAACCATGGTCATGAATAGGCAGATCGGCTCTAGAAAAAATATATTTATTCTCGAATTAGTAAACGAACCAGTAAACGACATTTTTTAACTGAATTTTGCATTAACGGCAAGTATTTGTCTTTGGCTAATAGTCTAGAATGACCTGGGCTTAAAATTGCCACAGAAAATAGGGAAGCTAGACATTAACTTGGCTCTTACGTCCTCAGAAAGCATTTACACGATAGAAGAAAGATAGAAGAAAGAATTTACACGATATTCACGATATAGAAGTCTGGCCTTCTGGTCTTTATAAAAAAAGACTGTAACATGCGTTCTGTATACGCTCAATATATAATCTGTATATAGAACCCCCTTGCCAGTATTTTAATGCTGTTTTCGAGTATAGAATATTTATTGGGAAATATTTTAAGCGTACATATCCAACGAAGCACAACTATGCCAAGTAATACATGTTTTAACGACATTGAGTTTATTTCCGTAGTCTTCGCGGAATTCAGCACAAGTACAGCCTTACTTTAGACCAAATACCGCTAATCTTTTTAAAAAAGTCGGAGGGACTCCCGCGATAGTTTGAGTATTGTCTACACCCGCTGTTTTGACAACTAAGTAGTTCGCATTATGTTTCCCGAATTTATTGTAACGGTTTTTTTCATAAAAAGAAAATCGCCCTTACTGCCAGAAATTTGCCAGTACAAGGCTACATAATGAAAAATATAATCATTGATGCTGTATATTATATCGTCATCAAGCAAGCTGTTTGAAGCCCACTAACATAGCTTCTGAAAAAAAAACACTGTACTAGCATACAACTCCTGAAAGTATATCATGACAGAGCTTTCCCATGCAGCCGAGCTCTACCTCTGTAAACGACGTACTTCGGTTGCTCGCCTGCCTTTGACGTAATTGATCATAATATTGCTACTAGCGTTTCTAGATTTTAGGGTCATTGCTTAGTGCCGGTTCTATCTCACAGATCTTGGAGGTGAAAATTGGTGATTCTATGTCCCGAGATGCTAGTTTCCTCGAAGTACCTCACGGTTTTAATATAGGTCTTGTAGGCAATATTTATATGAGACCCAGGCGTGCGTCTTTAACAACTAGGTATCATATACAGAATGTGCATAATTAGGCTTGCAATACAGACAGAACCTCGAAATAGCAGTAGCACACTAGAAAATCAAAAAGCTATTAAGTAGCGTATCTTCTTAGTAGTGTGCGACAAATTGAATGGAGATATCGGTCCTGAAATGCATTGTCGTAAAGCTTGGCTCTGGCGGCACGCTATGCTGTGGTATTTAGATTAGCAGACTACTGAAGAAGTAGTTGCTTACAAAGATTTGCAAGCTATATTTGACAAACAGACGAATCATATTGCGGACGTAGCTAGGGCAGCTTCCTGTATCAGTAACTTGATTTGTACTGTGTCTCTAGTATAAGAACTGCTTAAGCTTTTATAATTAGGTGACACTGTTTTCATTCAAGTAGGCGTATTGTGGTCATATCAATGTCCCTTTACAAAAAATGCATTAGTTTGCTTTAGTCTATACAGAAAAGGTTTACAAAATGTGTTTTCCGGCTGTGCAATACTTCAAGTCATCCTTTCTAGTCTCGTTGAACTCCATTATAGTGTTGATCTTCGAGTGTACTTTCCTTGAAAATGTCAAATTTAAAGATTTTGACACGAAATATTATGTGAGAAGTGGCTTTTCAATTCGGCTGTCTGAGATGGTGTCTACTAACATGATTCCTGATTAACTTATTTTTGGATATGCCTACCGTATACACAAGCAAAGCCGCCCAATTAAATTATATTATCTCCCTTTTAATGAAGGACCCCACCGGCCCATTAAGGAGTTAGTCTCCGTTCAAAATAAAATTAAACTGATATTACACGTTCAAAAGTGCTAATTCTCGGATGCTTTAAGTAAAATGTAAAGCTGCGCCACATACCATCTGCATCAATCTACATAGCGCTGATAGGCTTTTTTTTTTACTGGTTTACTGAAAAGCCGACCGCAGCGCAGGTTGGAGCTGATTATCCATTTCTTTATATTTGATGAGGGTTTACGTCTAATTTCAGCGAACTATACCAAATAATAATATGCCTAATACACTAACAATAAGGGCATAATAAATCATATATACTGCACAATATGTCTAGTAAAATTTAATTAAACAGTATAGTTTGATACTTGCTTGAACAGTCACTGTCAGCCTCTGACACCCGATGAACTCGATTTTTATTCATGCCTGTATTTTCCCATATATTGCGAGGCAATGCAGAGATTTGCATAAGGGCAGACGCGTTTTTTTTTAGCATCGCAATCATTATACCAGATAGCTGAGGCAAGGATGGCGCCGAATCTTCTGGTATTAGAAGCATCGCGTCTGTTCTGTGGATTGGTATATAGCTATCTCATCGATCGCTGCAAAAAGAGTTTTCTAAATGTTTTCAGTAAGCCTCATTCATCACAAGTTTTAAGCAATCGCAATCGAAAACTTTAATCAACTTCTCTGAATTTTGCTCCATTGATTCAGTGAAATGGCTCTTCCATATGGGAACTATTTGGTAAGATTAAATACGAAACCTTATTCATAGTTGATAAAATCGACTAGGCGTTAGAGTATGTCGATGCATGATTTATTTGGCCGGAACTTCTAATGGATAACTGCAAGGCTGGACAAAAATGGAAGAACATAATAAATTCAGTCGAATTTTAATCAATAATCTTTGCTGGTAGTAGTCAAAAGTTTCATATGTATACACAAATCAACAACACAGTATTCCAATATCAGAGAAGGTACATAGAACCATCTAAAAACTTTGCGCCATACAGACTATCCAATCTGCCTAAATGTGGCGCTAGGAGACAATCAGCGGCATGATGTCTATCACAATCGTCCCCCGCACCTCAAACATTTACGTGTTTCGTCAGGCTCGTGAAAACCTGGTTTGCTGCAGAGCTTAGAGTGACCACATGTATATTTAGTCGGTTCATCCCGATCTAGTCGTTAGCCAAGGTAAAGAAATCTGTGTCAATCTCCGTGAATATTCGCTTCCAATTCCTAAGTTTGTCTTAAAGGCTTCTGTTATAGAGAGCTCAGGGTAATGCCGTAGGTTTTTTTTAACAGCAATGACGAGTCGGCTACAAGATCCACGAAACGATATTCGGTCTCAGTGCTCTTTTTTAGAAGAAGAAGGTTTTTAAAAAGTTTAAATTGTCGAGGCTATCCACTAAAATCCTCTCAAATGACACGTACTTCTATACTGCCGAGAGCGGTTGCGACGGGCAAGCCGTGAGGCCTTCAATTACGTCATCCATGCGATTAACATTCTTTTCTACCTCTAAGCAGTCCTGCTTCTGCAGTTCACGGAAAAACCCCAAATACAGAAACTATTTTACATAGGTAAGAGGCGATCCGACGAGGTACAAAATATCAGTGTTTGCTGTTGTGCCTCCTTTTCGAAACTTTATAGTCTCCGCTGTGGTCACGCTTACGGCCTGCCTTAAATTTGAGACTGCCACCCGGAACTAGACCAAAGCTAGCTGCACTTTGAACCTGTTTGATTCATGTAACACTGCTTCGATGATTGCGGCCGATTTCATCGAAAGGCCTTTCAGAAAGATGGAAAATAAGAGTAGGCTTAAATTGTCCCACGAAGAACGGGACAGCGGCCAATTCGTCGTCGACGGTTATTTTGATTTTTTTGGTTGGAGAAGGTTGAAGACAATCATAGGAACACTCACCTCAGTCAGCATGAGCGTAACATTGTCCCTAGGCGCTGAGTCGAAGGCTGCCTTAAAGTCGACAAACACCATGTATAGTGTTATTTTGCCGCGTGGCCAGTGCCCTCTTAACGCGAGCCATCTGTATGCTATACGTCGCTTCTGTGGAGCATTTGCTCCGGAACCAACGGTGCCCGCTTTCTAAATAACTGCCTAATCTCTTAATCACCAAGCTGGAGAACAACTTACAATAAACATTTTTTCGCTATTCCTCACTGTGAATGCGACACGCTTGGGTGATCCCTTCCTTTGGGAACAACTAACTGATTAGCACACTCCACTAGGCTGGGAGTGCACTAATAGGTAAACATATATTAAATACTACACGAAGCCAGAGCGACGGCGCATCTAGGATGTCCGTTGCAGATCCTATGTAGAATTCATAAGGGCTTGCATTAACTCCCGCATTATGAGGTCTTGACGAAAAAAACTGAGTCATACTGAGATGGCCCACCCTTCTTACGTTACGACGAAAAGGGCACTGAGCGTAGTATCGCGTACTTTGACGTAAGGAAATGATTTATGATAGAACATAATGAATACTCTTTAAGAACTAGTTGTGCTTTTCTAAACATAGGTTACAAATCCGAGGGGAATTTTTTATCAAGTGTTTTAAAGCATATCCTTGATCTTCAATATGCGACAAAGAGAGCAATCAATTAATGATCCTTTTTTAATATAGACTCCTTATTTCTATTCATTACGCATCCAAACGGATCCTATACGATATCAATCATATATTAGTTCGAAACTAGACACAGGAGGCCATTTTCAAACTACGTATCCTTATATTACGTAATAATTTGATTATTTCAAGGGTATCGACCTACATATTTTTAAACTTAATGTATCTTTACTAGATACGAGCTACTCGACGTTCTAAACCCACTTTTTCTAAAAGATGTTTTCCTGTCTCGTTCTCTAATTTGGTTTCCCCAAAACAGCAAGGGAAATTGCTGTAGTAAAACACATTGTAGTTTCTTCTGCTATGTGTTTTTAATATTGACGATTTTCGAGTAGTCGATAATTACGCCGTAACAAAATTAATTTCCTACATTTATCAAAAAATAAAATTGATTTCAGATATTTCTGCAAGTATGGGAGAAATCCTTATTTAGCTAGATAATTGTCAAAAAATTATATTATTATTCGATTGATTACAGTTGTCAGGTATATAAAATTTTGTTGCGCTAACGCATGCTCTGGAGTTATCGTATTAACAGAAGGGAAACTGAAATAGGCTGATTATTAACAGACAAATGTGAAGTTTCTTTTCAAAATGCTGTGATTGTGAAAGTGGGTATTATATATATATAACCTTGAAGCTAGTGCAGAACTATAATCATAGCCCTTGGCCGCTCTAGCTTATAGGTCGACTACATACAATTTTTCTTCAGTGTTTCGCCGGAGATATTCTTCAGGAACTACGTAATTCAATGTAGTGATCAATCGCTTAGATAATTGCCTTTGTTTGTAATATTCTCTCTAGATTTGTCTTGTTTATCATAGTGATCGCGCGCACTGATGGATTTGTTTTATAGTGCCTTCGCTTTTTCAAAGGAAAGTGCGGTGACATAGCGTTTCTTTCGGTAACGGCTAGCACATTATTTTACATAAAGAACTTCAATTTGTGGAACGGATAATGCACATTGATCAAACTGATGCAAGACAATCTTGCAGAGACCGTCTCAGTTCAGCCTAAACATCTTCTGTTAACTTATGCAGCAGGTAGGTAAACCTACCGAATAAAAATATTTTATATATAACAATATTTTTTGTGGTACACGATCGCAACGAGTTATAAAACGAGACAATAGGGCGGTCGATTTGATTTAAAACGGCGAATCCGCTTAGGATGAAATTAGAAGATCGGGAGTAGAATTGTTCTGATGCGTCATAGATGCGGTATCTGAAGTCTAAGATCTTGAACATTAGGATTAGCGAGATTTTTTGGAGCGATCTGGTCTCAGACATGGAGTTACAGATTTAGGACTAACCGTAAACCTGACGAAGATGGAGGCATGAGAGGCACAACAGAAACCACTGACACCTTATAGATTGTCAGATTGCCTTTCGTTTAGATGAACCATTTCCGTACTTGGAGTGGCTCTTCTTTGCGAACAACAGCAATTTCAATGCACACGTTACCGAAAGGTGTAGAAAGGCAGTGTTAATGGCATGGGCGATCGAATCATTTCGTCGCTTGTTCTTTGGAGCTGCTCTGAAATTGTTTGGCTTCAAGCTAGCTCCGATCGCGGCCTACGGGATAAGTGCTCTTTGGGAAGATATTACAGTGGAGATCCTCGAGCAAATAAATCGCATCAAAGCCTCCTTTCCCAAAAACGTACTGGGATCACACGTAATGATCCGATATCGCCTCGCGTATTTTCGGGCCGACCCACCACTGCTGTCTAAAGACCCCGCCCTCGCTTTGAGCTCTCAGCAACGTAAGCTCTCAAAATTAACTTTGGGATCTGAGAGCTAAGCTTCGAGGAGATCGATGGCCTCGAAGAGGAATGTCAAGTACAATGGGACGAATTGACTACCTATGGTGTGGATCCTACCATAAACTCTGCAGGAGGCCAGGCTTCAACGAACTTGCCGATAGAGGTCGACCCCCCATATGGGGAATAAATTGTCATAAATATCATGCCACTCGTTGACCTTTGGAAGCATCTTCAAAACATCTAGCGAATTTTTAAACTAGTTTTATAAACTCAACAAGACTAGTATAACCCATATGGCGTAAAATGTTCCATGTACCCTCTTTAACATTAGTGTATTGTATTGTTGGCTTGTGTATATGGAGTTTGTGGCTACTAGCAGCAAAAATGGATTCACATTTGCCGGTAGTAGTCAAAGACTTCATATAAAGCCTTAAAATAAAATTTCATTGACTTTTATTATTATAGTATTAGCAAACTGCAATCAAGCTGTACTCATATACAAACTTTTCGACCGCATAGAATCCATACTTTTCCTGAGCCGAGTGACCAATGTAATCATCGGGATGGAGGAACATGTATTTTTTTTTATTGTCAGGGGTGTCGTTCCGACATAACAAAATTATCTTCAAATCTGTATTTTCTCATAACCAAATAAGTTTAAATGTTGTTTTTTAATTGTGATAGGTGTCATTCTTTAACTTTAACCCTTTGCAATCTAAGCGCGTTCATTCGTGTATTTGAACTGCAAACAGAACCCGCATCAGACTATAATACCTTTGTATTGCGCCGTATCGCGAAACGTAGAGATCTAGTAATTGTTCTCCTAACCGATTTACTTAATTGACAGTACTTGAAGCATTTTCCAAATCCGCAAGGCGTAATATCATAGTGTCCTTCATTTAACTTGATAATATATAATTGCATAATATAATTGACGTACGGCAGAGATGAGTTTACCGCAAATACTGAGATCACTGCTAGTTATAAACTTGTGTTGTAGATAACTTACGTCTGGCACTAAAATGTTATTTTATTAATATACATATTTGGTGATAAACAATTATATCAAGCCAGGTGAATACAGTTTTAGTTATTTTTCAAGCCACTTATTGAGAATCTGTACTATAAATGTATGATACAAACATAACGTCACATCGATTTAGAGAAAAGGATGCGAACAGTAACATACTCTTATGATATGATTAATAATAATAGAAGACAGTATTGAAACATTGTTCTTAAAAGAACTCCGTGCATAATTTTTTTGCAACACGAAAACATCTGCAGGATTTAGCCTTGTCCTGTGGCCTGCAATAAATGGTAAATAGGGTTACATGCATAATTGTCTCACCTGTCAAAAAAGGCAGTGAGAGAACTTGGTTTCCAATTATTGCAAAACAAATCCTGTTACTTTCTTGGTAGGCGCAATTAAGGATTCTTTAAGATACTCAGCTCGATGCTTAATCCACGACTTACATATTAGCCTATTTCATTCAAAATTGCGTGTCTGTAGACTGCCGTATTCCGAAAGTACCTTTTATATTTAGCTAGCGATACAAATTTAGAAAGCAAGTATTGTGCACACTTCTCAAACAAATACAACTATCGGTTTAGTAAAGTCAGTAACAGATATTTTAAGCTAACTCATTTAGTGTTCGAAATCAATGGCTAAGTGATAAATTTCTGTTTTTGAAGCCATCCTATTGCTAGAATATATTGAAAATTAATTTAGTTATTAAGCTTATCTGTCTTAGTCAATAGCTACATATTTAGGGATGCTAGAAATTAAGGTACAAAGGTTGCAGCTCTGTGTCCCTTTTAATTCGAAACAGAAGCTTGTCGTTGGCTGCGACCATCTGTTTTTGCGCTTAGTCTAACTATTAAATCATTCATACAAGAATTATCTCCCTACTTTCTGCTCCAGGGTCTCTCGACTTCATGATGGGTACCATAAGAAGCTTCATCTAAAACGTGTATTTGGTGCCACGCTAATCCATTGAATTCAATTCTTATGTTGGTATATGTAGCTTAAAAACGACTTGGCTTACATAGATTCTTCGAAGTAATATCAAACTATATCCCGAACCTTATGAAAGGCTCCAGGGTCTAGTGCGTAAGAGTCCCACGGTACCAGGCAAAGAACAAAGCTACGAAGCCTGGTCTGCATAATGCATTTGCCCTCAGCCTCCAAAAAAAAAAAGGATTCTTGACCTAGTGCGAGCACTGGGTGGCACTGCGAAGAATTCGGAATTAACCATATATTGACGCACCCAACAGTCACAAGTTTCAAAAGCCAGGTAGCCTAGCTTTACCTGCACAAGGTACTTCACATTCTAGGATGATTCCCTGATATTTATTCAACGCATCTAATTAATATCTTTTTTTTTTGCGTAAACATTTATAGATTTCCTTCGTGTCTTCGAGCGCTTGAATAGTATTCAGCCGTCGGGCGCGGAACTACAAACGTAGGAACCGTTTTAATAGATAAACATTAAACTTACCCTACATCTCCATATTTGCCACAGCCGACTCAAACCGATGTTGGGCTACGCCTCGAAGAAGTCTTTGAATAAGCTTAAGTGGGCGTTTATGCGACCTGTCGTGAAAGCCCGCAACTGTTTCCGATGCCCTAGCCTATGCCCAGACTTCGAGTAGTTAAAAAATCGCGGTTCTGGACACAACGTGATTTCCTTCATACTTTCTATCAAATGCTTAGACTGGGCTGCCATCTTCAAGCTGGACCGATCACTTTGTTCATCATCGTGTTGATTTGTTTCTAGGCAATTTGGCTTTGACAAGGCGCATTGCTCTCACAGCTACCACTCTAGGTATTACACATTGTTACTAGCTTAAATACTGTAATTACGCAATGATGCATTTTTATATTCTATATATTACTGTTAAGAGGTGATATATAAGTATTTAAAAAAATTGGCAACATATATTCGTGTCGACGTTGCCTCTTTGTATGTTTTTTATATTTGCGTATAACTTCGATAAGCATATGATTTCGACTATAAGATTATTATGGCTTTGATGATAACTTCTATTCGGGACCTAAAATCCTATTCAGATCATTTTCAAAAATTCCTTTTGAAAATTTGCGGATGAATTTTTATTAGCAAACATAACGAGTAAAGCGATGTTAATAAATGTAAGTTAACTAACATTTTTGGCCTATTAGTTGAAGAAGTCCCGAAGATCCTACAATATAAAGTGACAGTGAATGAAACCGCTTTCTTTCTTGGCTTCAATGATCCCTTAATCCTTCCATCTCATCTCCATTTTGTATTTTTCGCTTTGCTGCTTTCTCTTCTTCGTATTTTTCGAATGTAGCCAAGTGAAAAATTTATAATCTCGGCGGGGTTAATTCGACTCGAAAACACTGGACAAAAGATGATCGCTAATGAATACGAATTTGTATCGGTCATGACGAGTTTGTAGTTTTGTTTCTATAAAGAACTGGTTTTATCTGATACAACGAATAAAGGGTGAACGCATGACGGCTATAACGAATATTTTACGGTAGTAGTAAATTTCTCGTAGTAGCGTAGGAAAATAAAAGCAGGCTTACAGTTGAAAAGGAAGATATAGTAGGTGTGTTAAGAGACGTTTATATACAAAACCATATGCTTAAAGTTGCTATTAATTTTATAGAACATGTTTATTGTTTTATAACGATGGCCTCACAGCCCTGTCTACTTGATCACGAAAAGGCTCGAAGATACCACCTCTGCCTTTTTTTAATTTTCTCGTAACTCTCAGGCTTACCTTCATGTATAGTTTCTTGTCTCTATTATTTTTCCCCATGCATCTGCCATGCACGTTCATAATGCTGGATTTGGGTCTATATACACAGCCTTTGTTCTCACAAACACACAAAAAAGCTCTTAGATACTATAGTATATACACTAGTGTAGTATGTGCGGTAGTATAAATACCTCTTTACTCTAGAAAAAAAATGCGGAAAGATTTTTACCAAACACAGCTATGATCTTTTTTAAAAATACGAATAGATCGAATCTAGTGAAGAGGTCGGCGCATGCTCCACGTTTTCATGTGCGTCGCAAAAGTACTTATGCAAATGCATTCATCCGGTGAAGGTCAGCTGTTGGATGCTTTATCCTCAAGGCCGACATTAGATGCTACACGATAATATGCGTAAATAGACGTGCTACGTTTAGATCAGTGTTTTACTACATGATGGTATACTTATATTAACTATTTTGTAAACGACCGGAAGCTCGGTACTATGTACAAACGATTTAAGGACATTCACACAGGAATGCATAATAAATGGTGTGACATGCACAAAGTTCGGTTGTCGATATATTTGCAACGAATGTTGTTAAAACATGGTGAAGTTCGCCTATAAAAACGACTCACTCTTAAGTGGCGCAGATGTCCGAGTTCATACCACGATAACAGTAGATCTCACTGCTCAAGTTGCGCCTACCCGGACTGCTAAACGCAAGGTTGTGTCACGATGCCTATCATTTATGTAACAAACTCTTTGAACGCGTCCACAAAGCTCTCGTGATACCTGGTGTAATTAACGCTAAAGTCTTCTCAGACCGATTGGTTCCCTGGGAAGGCACAAATCGTACTTGATTGCACAGAGCATTTAGATAAGATTCAGGTTTTTAGCTGACATACAACCTATGTTTTCAACGTTAGCGTTCATTTTCGAAGAGGCTTATTGAAAAACGTACGTGTTGCACGGGCAAAGGTATCTTGGAAAAAAACAGAAGCTGAAGGCCCGCCTAATCACCGATGCACTGCATCAGCCATACAAGGTAACACACCACGGCAGTCTGGTTTCTTGCCCTTATTAATGCCTCGATCCTCATCAGTTGTTTCTTGGAATATGTTCGCATTATGGAATACGATACTTCGTCCGGTGCAAATTTTCTCCGTGTCGTCGGCGAAGCAATTTTAATTCAACCTGATCTCGTTCTGCACAAGTTCACAGAATGGAAACTTACGCCAGATCAGGAGAACTTAGTGAGAAAGCTGCTGATCCACTAAGGGCTTGAAACGAGTATCCGAAGAGCACTTTCATCCTCACACTGTGCTGGGCGGGACTATTCAATGAATGCTTATGCACACACAAAACCCAACGGACAGATGTCATTCAACTAAAACTATCCAAGGATAAGATAGATTCGCCGTACATGGTGCTTGTAGATTTCACGATAGTTTTCAATTCGGCTCCAGAAAAACGGCTATGCTTGTCAGTGTCCCTATAAATGTTCTCAATCTTCTTGTAGCAATTTTAGAAGAGAATACGGTAGCCATCGACGACGTAGTGGCCGAACTCCGACTTAATTACAGGCGACTGCTCTGGTTTTAAACGAAAATTTGAACCCACTCCTGTCCTTCATTATCACTAAAAGACATCCCTAATCAAATAAAAAAAACATCAAAAAACCGACAAAGTCATCCTGTATGCAGTCGGCTTACTGGTTCCCGGGTCTAGTTGATACCAGGCACAGCAAGCTATCGCCCGACTGGAAGCAGTAGTTACAGAATTGGAACTGTAAACTGGACCAAAATGGAGATAATGAAATTCAGATGTGGTAACTGAAAAGTCACTTATACCCTGTAACCGGTTTCCATACTTGGTATTGCTATTCTTCGCTAAAGATACCATCTACATCTCTGAGCTATATAAGAATGCTCTTGCAGCGGCACGATAGATTAAATCGCCTTACCATTTTCCTTCTACAGCCACTCTTGGTTTGTTTGGTCTCAAAATAGTCTTCGATGTCAACATATAGAATATGGGTCACTTATTAGGATTTGAAGGCAAAACAGATCACATCAGAACCTTTTTCCTCAAGAAAGCGCTGTCCGACTTTTCAATACTTGCGTCATCACTTCGCACCCCCAACCCAAACTAAATAGTTAGCATTTTACGTTCCGTACCCCTATCAGACGCTCCATCAGATGGCTGGCCTCATCACGAACCCAAACATGCCTAAGCAATAGTTCAACTCCAGGCCAGCATGTGTCCCTCAAGTTTAGGTTCCACAATTAAAACTTGGGAACGAAAAGTAAACGAACTTGGAGACTTTTTTGACTAATTTTGCGATAAGGAACAGCCAGTGGAAAGAGCAAATTGGTTAAGTCGACACCTTATGATCCGCATGCCGTGTAAGGGTTTTATAGACATAGGCTTAATGCGGAGCAAGACTTCCTCAGGTAGCAGGTGCACACGCCCAGATGGTGAAAACCGTTGCAAATATCACGCCGTTCGTTTTCCCCCGAGTGTCGTTATTGAGATGCAAAGTGCTCAGATCAAAGTATATAAACCGAACTATGCACAATGTATATGATATCAAATGTTCTTGTGTTTACTTTGATTTTGCGTTACCTGTGTATCTGAAGAATTTGAATCCGACCAGCAACGGTGAACCAATGAAACTTAATTCTGCTTGCTTTCACATATTTGTCGTATGTTATTTCTATATTATGAGTCGAAAGCCCAAAAATGAATCCAACGATACGAAACGCAAACTATATTATTGTAGCCATTACTACACGCAAGTACCACTACCCATCAAGTCCTTCACCTTTATTAATTTCTATACGACTTCAATATCTAGTATAAGAGACTTCGGTGTATATTTTCCATGCCTCCAGCACACACTAGATCTATAAAACATCAATCTATATGAACCAATGAACAAAATTTTTTTCATCGTAAGGATATATAACAAAGTTGTACGATTGTAGAGACCGAAAACGGCTCACGGGTTGCAAACCGAAAAAAAAATGGCTCGAATAATCGAGTATATATTATATTGTGCGAAACTATTTGATAAGTTGAGAGACCTGAAGAATTTTACTTTTGTTTATATATAATAAATGAGCCCTCTCTATTTTTCGTACGTTAAAGCAAGTGTTCCGGGGGCACCTCAACAACTGTGTACTTGTGATTCGCATTACCATACTATATCTCATTATAGATGGCTCGTTTAACAGAATCGACGGTAGGATAGGCTACGTCAGCTATCCTATAGGGAATCCGAGATATTAAACAGCAGTAATCGTTTTCTTTTCGGACAATATCTCATAATAATAACAATAATAATATATGCCCCTTATATTTATTATAAGCATGAACATTGACCTGCGCTTGATTTTATTCGGCACTTCTTGTTTAAAAAAGTGGCACAGTTTTATCGCTTGATCATTTTCCGATGCGTGCATATGTCTTAACTACAACAGCGGTGTGTTTCAGCATGTATTTTTTGCCGGTAATTACTTACAGATTTATCATTTGAGTTACATGCTTCAATTAGTACGCATATTTAACCGGCATGAAGTACATTACTTAATTATACCATATTTGAATCAGAGCCTTTTATTCTCATTCGCAAGCTATACTTAGCTCATTTTTGACCTTCCACCTCCCAACTTCGGTTCCTAAAATGATTTCAGCAGTAATGAACACTAGTTTCGTTGGACACCTTTTTTCCAAGATATTCACCAACTTTCGGTGACTCCTCATCTTTAAGAAATAGGTTGATTTTCAGCACCAAGCTATATGTTTGGCTCCAAGCTCATTATTTTTGACGGCATTCAATTACTTTATGGTCATAGATCGCTGATGATTTCATTCAAACGTCTCAATCCACTATATATATATATATATACGTATTCCTTATCCTTTGTTTCTAAGACTGCATCCAAAACGAAAATGGATATTTCAACAATATTTTTTTACATACGCAAAAAGTATTGTTCCTCAAAGTCGTACTTGCTTCAACATAATTACCATCCGCCGCCATCGTAGATTTAATTCGAGACCGAAACTATTATTCGGTCATTTTTAAAATATCTTTTCTATAATCCGTAAGTAATTTTCTGACGCTAACCTTACTCTAAACGATATTAGAGCACAAATTTGCCAGGGCATCCCCTAAAAAGAGCGTTTTTAGTATTGACTGGCATTGGTTCAGCTCGAAAAGACTGGATAGTAGCTCATCTTGGTTTAAATTCCAAAAGTAAGACACTCTTGTTTTCCATGACAAGTTTGTTCTTGTGTTCTAAAAAGAGCAAGCTTCCGCCTGGTACCAGAAGTAGCAGAGAGACGCATGCGGGTTACGACAAGCAGCCACCAAAGTCTTTTCCAAATTGAATGTACTGCCTTATATATATATATATATATATATATCTATATACTAGGCCCATTTATTGAAAATGAATGGACTATTTGTTCGAAACCAATATATATTTTTATAATCGTCCCAATTCAAATCGTGCTCTTTGAAGTGATCCCCGCAGGATTTCTTTCAGCCACCGTTCTTTTTATTCTTCGGAAAAAATTTCATATTCAAGCTCTAGGGTTACCGTCTCAGCCCGGTCAGCACTTTTTTCACAATTTCTTCTATCGCTTCGAAACGGTCCCTCTTCAAATTGTTCAGTATTTTAAGAATAGGAAATAATCCCTTAAATACAGGGGCTGGGGCAACACACACATCGAGTATTTTTGCAAAAACTGCTGTTCAAGTAATGAAATGTGGGTTGGTGCATTGTCATGATGGAAAGTCCAGATTTTGTTGTATTACACTTGGTTTCTTCCGTTAGACAGACTCGCGCAGCCATCTTCAAACTTCGTGATAGAATTTTTTGATGAAAGCATGCATTTATAATGCATGATTCCCCGATAATCGAAAAACCTTGAGCAGCATCTTGGATTCGGACCTAAGTCGGGCGACTTTATTCGAGTTCGTCCTTGAAGCAATACTTGGAGGACTGCATTTTGTTCTGCTCTTTGTAGCCGTGCACCCACGTCTGGTTACGCGCAATGATATCTACAGGCGAGCTTGCTTTTTGTGGAAATATCATAAGGTTCTTCCAACACAGTTTTTTATGGACTTTCGTCTGCTGGGTATCTAGCTTTTCGGTACAGCCTTTGCTGTAAGCCTTCCTACGCCTAAGCGACTAGCCTAACTGGCCTGAAATAAATTAATTGGGACCTTTCTCTTTTATCGGTCATCACTTTTGTGGTGATTCAATGGTGTGCAAGCATGAGTTGTTTTGCTCTTTTTATGTTCTTATCCATGATCCTGGCCACAGGACTTTCGAAACGACTATAATTTTTGATATGCGGTTTTGTCCTTCTTCGAAACGATTGAACCTCTTTTTACTTGAGCTTTATTTAGTGTCTCGTTTTCATAAGCGTTCTTCAACATTCTTAGAGTGCCTGTGAAGCTATTTTTTTTTCATACAAAGCCAAATGCGCGGCCGTTGCTCTATGCGGGAAAAACTAGACGCAGAACGTTCGGACAAAGCCTCGGATAACTTTACTGGGACACTCAAAATTGTATCAGGTTGCTGTGAAATTTAAACTTTAAGTAATAAAAGTCCCTCTTGTTGCTAGAACAAATGTGGATCACAAGCGATCTTTCGGTAGCTCGCAAATTCAAACAATTCATTTCTGAACAAACCGTACTGTATATATGTACATATAAAGAGTGAGTAAACAAACAGTAAAGCTTCGGGAAAAACGGATGCAGTTGCACTGTTATTACATCTAATTGTCACGTCATCATTGAGGCACAACAATACTTAATATTTCAATACTTTACGGGACATTAATAGCAGCTTTATTTGAATCAAATAATACTTTGCAATCCTTATATGGAGCATAAGTCGACAAGGACATATGACATAGTATCTTCTCAAAGTTATACATATATATAAAGGTAAAAGTATAAAAGCTATAAAACGTTTGTTATTAAACTCCTATATCAGAAAAAATCTGTAATTGCCATCTTCTGACGAAAATCTAGTTGTTACGTCGGACGTATATATTTTTCCTTCATTTTTTAATATTTTTACATAAAAAAACTGTGGTGTTTTTAAGTCAATCATTTTGTTTAAAAACGTACGACATATACATGGACTATTAGATTTGGCTCATATAACATACATCGGAAATGATATGATCACATAGAAAAATGTGCTTTTAAGTACTGTCACTTTTATTTAAGTTAACAGAAATAGCTTGTATAGATTCCATTGGTGTACTGTCAAATTTTGCATCGAAAAATGAGCCATTTTCAACCGTAAGACGGCAATAATTCTACGTTGTGCCGTAGGCCATTTGAAAAACGGGACGAGTACTCTTCGCGGATGTTTCGCGTGTGAGACGTTTGTACGCATAGTACTTTTTTGATCTCCGGAATGACGGTATAGTTAATCTTCTTTGATAAAGCTTACCTAGACGAACTGCGTTACATTTTAGCGTCACATGTTCTATTTTCTCTGGCTCTATCCCACAGTTTACATATTAGACCTGCATACTAAAGTCAGAATGCATACAGAATTATGTGGTGTGCAGTATTTTCACGTGTATTGCGCAGACAATAAAATCCTGTTACTGCAAGTGCACAATGTACTCATTGTTGGCTCTTTATTATTGCTATACCATGCAAGACTTGTTTTTTCATCACATTATCTGATTAACAATCTAGAGCGGTTTTTCACACTGGTTCTAGACGGCTCTTCAGCGATCAATATCAACAGTCCTCTTCAATTGTTCAAAAATATACCGAAATGTTGAAGTATGTTTATATTTATGCCGGGCGCAGGCCGCCTCTGTGATGGTTCGGTTAATGGTAGTCCTATAGCCTATAGACATAGAATTCAGCTAATTCTCCGTTCCTCCTGTGTCTATTTGCTTACTAGCACACTACATCAAAAGTCCGTTAATTATTCGCCTATTACTGCTCTATATATGGAAAAGGCGCTTGTTCCATGTTGTTACTTCTTGCAATAAGTTTTCCTTGTTTCGTTGTTTCGATCTCTTACCGCTGGTATAAACCAATGCGGTATATTGCACGAGATTTGGTAGGCCTACGTGGTTTCCCGAGTCAATGCGGGCTGTTAAGGACGAAATAGCAACTTTTCTAATTATATCCAATCAGTCAATGAGCATCTATCGTTCATATATATATTTATATATTAGACAGGTCCAAGAGAAAAAAAATTCTATAGCACGGGCAATATAGGCATTCGGCTTCACTGCTTTGACCTGAAAGTGCCACCATAACAATCGACTGTCAATATATTCGCGTATGCTGCGGACCATGAAAATTAAAAACGAAGTTAATCTCATGCCTAGGTTATCTTCGTGTATCAAAACAAGTACTTAAAATGGCGACTATTGACCACGTCACATTCCTAATATTGACGGGAAAAGTGGTATGTGTTTTTTTTTGGTTATGAAGATTACTAAGGAACGAATCTTTTTAGATAAGCTATGGATTTGTCCTAAACCTTGCTGGGTCGAGTGTCGCCATTTGACATAGCGAGCCTTCCTAGCCTGATCGAGACCCTGATGTTTGCACAACAGCATCAAAATCTGTTACAGCATTTTTATTTATTATTTTAACTGTTTAGTTTTATGAGGTCAGTCTTGGACCCGGTACCTTCAAAAATGTGTACAAGTTACAGTCAAGGCTTGCTATTTCAGGCCCATGTTGTGACATTAATAGAAAGCATAGCCAGTAAGTTACGTACCCCCTCAAAGTTTGCCAAAATACTAACTTTATTGAAAAAAATTATACGTCTTTGTTGTTTTATCATTTAACTAGAAACTGCAGAATCTTTACTTTACACCTTCATACAATCGCATTGCATCATGACATATTTTTCATAAATTTCAGCTTTCAGCGGTAAAATTGGAATCGGCGCTATACGGTACCATTGTAAAAACCATGCTCCGTTTTTCCTGAAGCACCGTGTAATGAGGCAACGTGAACTTATTATTAATGGCATTAACAGCCATCCTAATCAAGCAGCAGTCATGGTCAGTGGTATCAGTCGTAAGTATCTAACATGATCAAATTCTGCGTACGAAAGCAACCACAATACCAGCCTGACATGAATTAGTCGAGGAAGAAGAGCTTAAAAATCTATTGGTCTTCATTGTTTGTTCTTTATAAGCATATATCCATGATAGGGGCATTATCACCGAACTTATACAGTATAAGTTCGGTTATACTATAACCGAACTTCAAATAACTGCGAAATGAAACTAATTGTTTCTAACTTCTAAGGTTGATTGCATTCACTTTTCCTTCAGCACTTGGAACGGCGAAGTTTTTTTGCATATTCTTGATTCAAAAATGAATATACTGTTTGACTTATTTGCATCTTAAGCCATACGCATTTTCACTATTAATCTTGTACTTTCCGAAAAAGTATAGTTTATATTGGGAATTGCGCTAACTCCAGAATATGTAAGTGATCTTTAGTAGATGCCCATACAAGCTACGATGCCTATGCTTTATCGTATTATTAGCGATATACTGTTACCGATATTTTTCCAACGCAAACCAACGGAGCTCCTGTAGCTTTTTAAATATCTGGTTATAAATCTGGTAAAAAGAGTTTTGTAATACTAGCCCAGCTTTGTACCGCTTAACTGGAAGCTCTTGCAGCGTCTAGAAAAACTCTCGCACGAAGTCCTACCAGTTTAGAAAAATTGCGCTGCACTTATTCGTAACAAATTCTCAGTGATTCTTCAGCTACCAATTCTTGATCTGTTTGCCATTATGGATCTACATAAATATCCCAACGTGTGCACATACGACAACATTTTAAACACAAACGAAGCCTCGAGGTATTTTAAGGTACAGCTAAATAATTATGGTCGAACAGAATCATCGGTCCCAGCAGCTGCAACAAGCGTACTCAGACATTCAAAATGTTAGGCGGACAGAAATTTTAATGCTAACGCTATTAAATGTATCAGCTGGTTATAAATGATTCGTGTGATTTTGTTGGCATAATTAGGTAGTATTTCTGACAATGATGTGTACAAATCGTCTATATGAAACTGGTGTGTAGGGCAATATTTATTTATTTATTTATCTTATATTTAATATATATCTAATATTTATTTATCTTTTCTTTTATCAGCCATTTTGTTTGGCAGGGTTAAAGACGAATGAGGCATTGACACTGATAACATGAAAAGTTCGTGCAATAGAGAGAACAAACCAATGAAGGAAGTCACAGTAGACGGATTGGAGTGCCAAACAAAATTCAGTACCAGTCAGCCATAGAAGGGTAGATATAATGGTGTACAGCAGAAACTGGCGTAACTGAAATGAGTACGCTGACAGCCTGATTCGAGCCTCTAGTGTGACTCTGTGATTCGATCTTATTGGCAACCGAGCTACATGAGGTGTTTCCTCATATGTGGAATAACAAACTCGTAAGTGACGAGTACGGAATGAAAGCCTTGCCCTAAAAGGACAGGAGGTTTCGTTTTGTTGAACGAAAGGGGGCAAGCAAAGTGATTTGACGACAAAGATTTTATCGAATCAGTATGAATTAGTTTTCAGCTGGTCAACTCATGGCGAGAGAAACCATTCGAGCCTTAAGTTAAACAACAAAACTGCAGGTCAGATACTTGCTGCCGGTCAGGCTTCACCTATCCAACAGGATTGCTTGAGAAACTAACTCTATGTAAATGCAGTATGCATGTGGGTAAAAGAATATGGCACTGTAATAAGTAATATAAAGAATATGGTAAAAGAATATGGCACTGTAAGTAGGTAAAACCTAATGCGTACCACGGACATCACACATGATGTCCCTGGAGAATACAGTCTCATTATGGTCTTTGAAGCGTCCCAAAAAAAGGCTCTGATTGACGTATTTAAAGAAAAAAACGGCCACAGAGGGGTGATGCGGTGGTTCGTCAAACCTACTAACTTCTTATATTGCAAGTTGCTCCTCGCAAAAAAGTTTGGCCTTACTGTCGTGTTAAAATAAGTTTTTTATTTCAGATTGTCATCTGAAGCTTGTTAATAGCATGGCTTTAAAATGGAAAAATAAATCGCGTATCACATATCTTCTCTTAGCGAATTAGTAACTGTGGCTCAAACAAGTCTCGCACGTCCCAGCAAAAAGTAATCAGCTTGTTTTTAATTGTAGTGGGTAAGATTAGCTCGGTGACAATCCAACTCATAATTTTTCAGTATTTGACTGTTTTGTAGTTTGCCGTTGCTATTTACCGTTGCACTTCTTTCGTCTGTTATAATCCTTACACCTGTTGTCTTGTGTTCATCATGTTTTGCAGTTACTTTGGTAGTGCGGATGCTGTGCTTTATATACCTGCGGTAAGATCGTGAGAAGAAAGTTCTTAAAATTCAAATTTAATTTAATAGCCTTTATGTTTCGAGTTATCGTCGTTGGGCACTCCATCAGACGGCTGGCCCCAGCACAAAACGAATCGTATGTTTATGCCGAGATTCTAACCTAAACCACAAAGGGTCCCTAAGATTAGTCGGCAAACTAGTGGGCTATTTTAATTAGCCTAGCAGAAGTTAGATAATCCTTTTAGCATTTCCCCTGAAAATTCTATTCCATATTTTATGCGTAACAGTACATTTTTTGGTTTTATTTTTTTGACAGCTTTAGGTACTGCTACCGTTTAATAGGTCCTCCGGGCCACCTCTCTGGTATAGTATCAAGTACTTGCCCACATTAAATAATTTGGCTAAGATGGTTGCTTTTGGACTTAGTTTTTTTCCGACGGAATGGATGTTAACGATACTCCATAGTAACCATTTCTTAGTGCGGAAATTTGAACCAGGAACGGCCGCATGTTTATAGTTACCATGGCAACAGACACAGAGATGCATATTTATCATCGAAATTAGACCCTTTCACTATTATCATACGACTGGCTCTAAAACAACAATAGTTCGTATTTAATTATAGCGGCTTCATTCATGCCTAATGAATTTTAATTCGATGTCCCTTTTAGAGATCAAACTGCGCACAAGCTACCGGGTCGGTTAGTTAGAAATTTCTAGTGGACATTGGAAATTAAACCTTCGTTATATTACTGCGGCCAGTATAAGATATGAGGTGTGTGGGTCACACCAATTATACATTGTGTTTCTTCCGAATTTAGATGTATGAAAAAAGTTGGCAGTACAAGGGCAATCAGTTAACCGTTTTTCAAGGATGTTTAAAATTAAATATGTATATAGACTAAAATATACAGTGTAAAATGTAGTAGTATAGACCTGACAAGCTTATTTTTTTAATATTAGTCACTCCGTGGAAAAGTCACCAATTGTTGCAAAGACATCCTAAGCCAGACACCTATTTGTAGGTTCATTGCACGCACGTGCTAACCGGACTTCGTACAAGAACTACAAGACACAATATTCACCACACATATCTCACGCTCTTTTTGATTTTTCAAGTCGCTTTCACACAATTGTTGTACAGCCTACCTGTCGGGTATCAACAGCGTAAAAGCAGTGTAAAATTTTGGACAAACATTTTGATTCGGTGGGTTGCCTCTTACCTCTTGAACCCTTCATGCAGATGACGCGGTTCCTACGACACTTTTTTTCGTGCGTCCGACCGACCCTGATCGAGATTTACGAAAGGCGCATGAGCAAAAACTGAAAACCCGCCCAGTTGGGGACTATTATAGTCACCTTAACTACTCAAAGAACAGAAACTATAGTCCTATCTATTCCCCAGTTTTTATCCCTTCTTTTCCGGTTCTAAAATTAGTGGTGTGGATTAATCATTATTTCATTTCGATTTTATTAAACATCTTTGTTTAATATCGTGTTATAAATGTAGAATCATTGATAATTAAATATAGCTCGTGAAAAATATCGCGAGAACAAAGAATACTATAATTGGGGACCTTACAGTAATTATGCGGGTTTTTTTATATGTCTATCTAATAGCGACGAAAAAGCGATAAAAATTTCTTTTCTGATTTTCTGTGTAGGGTAACTGATTATGATAGGATGTTGCATAAGTACAGCAGTAAAGTCGCACAATAGAAGGCAGCAGATAGGTCTTCCAGTTTCTCGAAACTTGATTCAAAACATCAGTTCAGCTGAGTGAGCCATTCGATACATTAACTGTAGACCAAGCCTGCTACCCATGACGAGCCAGTTCCTGAAACCATATTAACGCGTGGAGTTTCCGATGATCTTCCTGAAAACATTTAAAAACCGGGTTGCATTTAAACTATTCTGCACGACTATACTAGCGTATGTCAGATCGCAACCGTAAAACCCCACTCCCATTTTGTGAAAATGTATCTGGGTGCGTGAGAACGTCCAGCCCAGGCCTTCACTAAACGCAGATGATTTTGATGACAAGTTTAGTTGATGCGGTGAATGCAGACCTTGGCCTGGCAGAAACCCACACACTGGGGCGTCCCGCCTCTCTAGTCTTATGGGACAGGATTACATAGATCCACGCCTATAGATCTAGGGTAGCTTGCTATATACTGCTTTAAATGGATCGATTTTGCCTTCTAGGGGCACAAAATAAGCACAGGCAATAAAACAGCGCAGTATGAAGGTGCCTGATATCTACAAGACAATTGACTCAAATTATTACTCTGCAGTATTAAACCTGCTCGTCAACGTGCATTGCAAGGGTTTCAGAACCCAGTTAATCTGTTCGATTAATATCATTAATTGGGCTTTGTCTAACCGGACCGTTTTTGTCGCTTTACAATTCATACGACCTCCGCCTTTTTCAGCTGCAGTTTAAAACTTTGCAGTTAGTCAAAGTAATAGTATAGCACTAGGAACACTGTGCCGTTCACGCGCCAATCGATCACCATACGCTCCACTATTATTCGAGGATCAATAAGCGCGGGTTTGAAAATTCTTCGCTCTTGTGGGTCTAGCACGACCAGCATATTCGATTCATAGTATTAGAGGCCTTATATTTTAAGTTTTACAATAAGGAGGCACTTGGCTAACTCTGTGTGTCAAATGTATTATACGCTGTGCGTTCACGACTAGCAAAATCCCTGGACGCCTGCCGCAATACTTAACAAAAATACTTTCAAATCCTTAGACAGTCTAAAAACGTGTTCATAATGGATTTTTTGACTTGACATATGAAACACAAGTAATAACAAATCCTCATGCTGCACCTATACTAACAATATGATTGAATGTGATGTAACATATGAGTAAACCCAGTGCCAGCTGTCTGGTTATAAGGAAGCCAGCCGCAAGTTTGGGTCCTCAAAACTCGTGTGTGCAAATCTTTATACTAATAGCCCTGTAGCTATTACACACAAACTTACGAAAAGCTCTACCCAAGATCGCCTCGAGTTCAAATTTCGGTTCCTTTATACGACTGGAAAAACCTCACCAATTCCATTTAATAAACGAAAAAGAAAAGATTTTTTCTAAGCTGCTCATTATCAACTTATTTTGACATTAATGTTTGTTTTCGGTAAGAACAAAGCATGTACATTTTAATGAATAAGGATACATGCTTCTAGTGATGGTGGAATTATTCCTGCAAGAAAAAATGTTTTGGATCACTGCTATGCAAAACTACATCGACGACGCGTGCACGTTGCCACATCTGCACAACAAACAAGCACTCGAGGTTAGGAGCAACGGCAGGTACCGCTTGTTGCGTAAAAATTCAAAAATAACGTGGGTCGTCCCTGAAGACAATAAAACCTCGTATTTTTGTGTGCAGCTACAATTAACTACGAAGATTGTGAGATATGAATTACAAGCACTTGCAGCCTCGCTCGAAGTCACAATAAGGATAGTTCCAATGCGAATTAAGTAAATTAAGAATCTGTTTTCTGCTCGTTATTCTACGGCAAACAATAATCGTGCAGGCTAGCAAAATCTACACAGGTTTATACGAGCGCATAAAATATCAGAATTATCTTTGTTTTGAAAAGGCAAACATGCAGGTCTTTTGCTCGCTCTCTATGCAGCCAGTGCCTACAGAGCCGAGTCTATGCGATATTCCAAAATATTTTCAGTTTTCTAGATTAATAACGTTTTACTCATATATGCTGTACATACACTAGATAAAGCAAAAATCTCTTGACAGCTAGAAAGTGTTACTCTCGTATCTGCTCAAGTAGCAAAATATACGCAGATGATTGCAATACTGTTCAGATTTGGCCGTACCACGCACTTGTAACATGGTCATCTTGACATAATTCCTATAAAATAAAATTAGCATGTGTTGACAATAGCTATAACGATAAATATTTTATTCATTTAAATTGTTTTATTTACTATCATCAGATTACCCTTTAGTATGCATATAAAATAACTAAACGGAGATAACATTAGGGAGTACCCATTACAGATGTGCTACATAGTTAGGCGCAGCCATTAGCGCACCTTCTGGTACCTTATCCTTCAACAATTAAAAATTTTTTTAAAACTGCACGCAAAATTGTGCGGGTACTTGTTGTTACAGCCCCTACCAATAATCAAAAACTTTTCTGTCACTGTTGCTATATAAGGACGAAGTGTTGTTTGAATCAACAGAATCTGTGTGCCGGTATTATTGTTTCTTCACACAATTTGTGGCAAGAAGAGAGTATTGTCGAAGCCGAAAAACTATTTAATTCGAGAATGAACGAGATGATTAGCCAAGCTGCAAGGATAACGTCTGTTATGTGAAGAAAATCACCATTGGAACTACCATGTTTTAGCTCGAAAATTGCGCATCAGCTAATACGGTCACAGGAATAAAGAAAAATGTCTCGGATTGAGCAAAGTGTGTAGGTGTCGCAGATTTACAGCGACGACACTGACAGTATTGGGAATAATGGTACGATCTCGGCGCAGGAATCGCTCGAGAACTGTCAACGAGGATTCACCTTATGATTGAAGAGTTGGCAAAGACTAGTCGAGAGCGCGGGCGGCTCTAGACCGTATGTTGAAACACGTACGCCTGTAGCGCGGCGGAGTTTGGCGGCTTATACCAAGATTCAGTCTACCTGACATCATGGTCTTGCTCAAACAAGTAACATCTGTGGGTAATAATCCGTCGTCACTAAAATATATAGTGTGCAAATTGTAAGCTCAGGGAACGAGGCTTATTCACGCACACCAACAACTACATTCAGGACATCCGTTAGTGCTCAGTTCAGGAGTTGTTCAAAAAAGGGAAAACTGTAATGGGAATTTCTGGCATATAACCTTTTTTACTTCTCAGAGGAAAAGATTTGATACATACTGCCGGTGAAATGTACTGTATGCATGAGCCTTCGATAGTTATCAAAAGCAATTTACAACTGCGTGTTCTTTTTTCAAAAAACTTTCAGAACTAGGACTAACGCGGAAATCTTTACGATATTAATAACAAGAGTTATATATGAAAACTCACGCTTTCGGTGAAGAGCTCACAGGTGTAGTTTTTAGTCCCCGTTATAGTGCAGTGGGTAACGTATTTCCATGCTAATATTAAATTTACGTTGTGGTAGTTTCGAATCCGGGTATCGGCACACCTGGTAACGGCGATGTCGACCATTTGAAATTTGATTAGGATATCAAAGCTTCGATTAGGACGATAACGGTTAGATCTTAGCTTACGTTAAGAAATTAGCAAGGGCCTCGTGGTTCGAAGTCTCTAGAATATCAACTATTGCCATTTACAGCAGTATAGATTGCCAGACAGTAAAATTAAAAGGTACAAGATGTACATGGCCGAGCAATGTTATAGGTAGTGTTTTGCAATGAACTGCAGAAGTTTGACTCTCATCCCAACCGCATTGTGCTGTGTTTCTGGTGCAGTTCGAATAATGTAATACAATGTTTGTTACTTTTAAGTAAAAAAATTCTCATTTAAACTTAAATTGGTAAACGGTTAGAAACAGCTTCGCAATATGGTGGCGTTTTTTGCACATCTCTTAAATTAACGACTCCAGCTATTATTACCTAGTGTCAATTTTGTTTCGTAAAATTATCACTTGGTTTGTCCGCTATAAAATCTAAAAATAAAAAATACCATTCTTTACATAGAAGCGTATCTAGTCATTACGCAACGAGCACGGGTGTCGTTTTTTAGAGAAATGATATATATTATACATAATGCCAATATACGCAATGGGGGAACTCTTTCCTTGCCCTACAAGACCACAAGCGTCGTATGTTTTTATCACCGAGTTTTGCCTAGAGTTCGGATTTCACGATGACTACGCCAGAAGCCAAATAACTACAATTTCAAGATATGTTACGCGGTAGTAAAACCAGGAATACATTGAGAATACTCGACGAGGGATTCGTCAGCGGAGTACTTTACAAAGTACAAGCTAGACGTATTTAGTAAAAAAATAAACATTCTTCCTTATTGGTACATGGAGTGCTACTGGGGAATTGAAACTTCCGAAAACATATCAACTGGCAAATACTTTTAGGAAAATATGTGATTACGCGAAAAATACAAATAACATGTGTATCCTGGGAAGACTCAAGTTATTTTTTTTAGGTTTAGGAGAAAATTGTCGAAAAGAATTTTAGCATGATCGGGAGTACCAGAGTGCACATAGAACTAAGACTCTGCATTTCTGTCTGGCACTTGCCTGACGAAAATTGGTATAGCGAAATTATTAAACAAACCTCACATGTTTGCTAGGTTCAGTTCCAAAAATCAAAAAATGTAATATTTTTTGACAAAGCGGAGTGTCTCGACATAATTCGAAAAATATTCAATTTGGCAGGTAAATTATTTGTTGGTAAATACTCGGAACGGCAACTATTTATACCTTGATATCGACGAAAGTGACTGAAACATGTTTCTGAAGCTATCCAAATTTTGCGTAAATGATCCTGCGATTGGATTTACCAAAAAGGATTAAAACTAAAAGGCCAACGGATTTAACGTACTGCCTGTGTGTGCACCTAATTCGATCAGTCTAGAGGGACTCTTTCCTGACTATTGTGATCGTCCAAAATATAAGTTCACGTATTTATTTAGAATCAATGTATTTAGAACCCCAATGTGAAACGAATAAAAAATATTATTTGATCTTTATATTTTACTTATTACGATGGTCCTATGCTTCCTTTTTGATCACTCCCAACTCAGATTTTCCTTTAACAGTAGAGGTTAAAGGAATGACTTCCCGAAGAGGCTGAAGTCTACAGAGATGAAGACTAAAGTACCTCTCGGCGGCCATCATAGAGATCGCCACCAGAGTCCATGCTAAGTAGTTGTCGTTTCATCGGCTGACGTTCGATTCACTTATCATTAGAATATATCTTGTCAGGAAATTAATCCTGGTTACCTTTGACGTATTTACTGGGTATTATTTGCAATCCTTTATGTATCGTATCACAATTTCTAATTCCCTTTTCTTGCTTCTTTAAAGTTTCTTGTCTGCCGCGCATGTTCCAACTAAAACATACATTTTAAAACAACATTAACCAGTCAAACAAGACCATCCACAAATTGCACACATTGTAACGATACACTTGCACGCGAACTAGATACTTAAATGCGGCTTCTCTGATTTCTAACAACAGCCCTCGTGGCGTTACTGTCGCTAGAAAACGATTTTTAAACCACTGTGGAAGATTTGGAGGTATGTAGCGATAACTGGCCACTACAATATGTATGACCTATAGAATACAGTTCAGGTATCCAGTTTCGTTTCCTTTTATTCATAAAATTAACTAGGTCGTTCGAGAAGTGATATCGTTGTCGTTACTCATATTTTCGTTGTTGTTGTGGCCACAGATTATTTACATGAACACAAAAGAAGCTATCGCAAAGAGAAATTGCGGAGTGGATCGGAATATTGAAGTGCGCAGTTGACAATATACGTAAGAAGGTAAATAATAAGATGTCTTGGACGTCAAGGAAAGTAGGAAAAAAACGAAAAAATGTACACGACGCAACGAGAAAACACAATCACTCTGACCGTGCTGCCAAAAGACCCCTTCGTGGCCAAGCGCAGATTCAGTGTGTCCATCAACCTCGGATCGCAATGAGTGGTTTTAGCTGACGTGAACCACCCCATATTCTCGGTTAAACTATGGACACAAGTACATGTGTTTCGCCTAGGCTCGACAATTCCAAAGTTGGATAGTTGAGAAGTGGGAAGGTCTGTTTTTCAGATGACTCGCATTTTAAAATTTTGAGTAGTAACAATATCAGCGTTCCGGCCAAAGATACTATTAGTCCTGTTCAATATGAGAAATCAAACAACCGACCAAAATAATGTAATAATAATAATTAAAAGTAAGAAAAAAATATTTGGGCCGCTACTTTTATTTATGGTGCAAAAGCCCTATATTTCGCCAATGGAATGAAAAAAGACAATAGAGTGAGGTAATTCAGAAAAAAACTGCTGCCTCAGGTACGAGAAAGCTTTCCTACTAATGGTATTGAAGTTCTTTCATGATTTGGAAATTCAACTGATCTGAATTCGATCGAAAGCATATGGCATTATGGCAAAGAACGAGTTCAGGAAAGATAAAATATCATAAGCATGTTATAATTCAAGAATACGGTGTATCAAGCAGAAATCAGGCGTGGTGGCAATTGTTCGAAGATGCTTTCGGAGCATGCACAGTTAAGCACCAGCAGTGATTGTAACGACGGCTGAAACACCAGATATTAGCCGCAGTAAGTGCCTACCTTTCCGCAGTAACTCAAAATGCCGTTCCAGCGATAATTTGGTCTCATATGGTATCATTGAGAACCCTAGGCAAGCAGTTTTAACATAAAAACTGGTTTATCAATGGGTGTGGTTTAATGTAAAGCAAGAAGCACGTCTCGAACTTATTTCTCTTGTGGACCAGTTTTTATCACTGCAGAAGGCGAAAATCCTTATACTCATAGATTTTACACTATTCGATTCACGGTTTTCACAACTTCACAAGGATAAAAACCTTATCCCCCGCATCCGTCTTAACACTAAACGTTCCGATATTTATACATTGTTCCCAATTGATAAGCGATAGTTAGAAAAGGTTATGATCTATATAACTGAGCATAGGTTTTTATGGCGCAAAGTTCGTAAGCTACATAATAGTACTTAATCGAACAAACAGTGTTAAACACAACAGATATTTCTACTGAATAACTATGTTATATAATTTTAACCTCGTCTTCTCTCTCTCTCTCTCTCCCTCTCTGTGTATATATATATATTTTTTTTTTCCGATTTGAAACGGGAATTAAATGGGTTGTTAGAAATCAAGTAAGGTTCTAGACATCTTTGTTTTTCACATTTCACTGAACCTTGCTTGAAGGATGAAGAAACAAAATAACCAGTTTCTTCTTCTACCATGAATTCGCTTTTTCGAAAGCCATATTTTCTAAAGCCTTTCAGTGTGCCTTAGACTACAAATTGGATTTTTTTAGGTAAAGTGAGTTATATTAAGGGACCATCTTGAATGATATATGGGCCAGAATGTGGAACTGTATGGGCCACTACACCTCAAGCATATATGATACAGGATGCAGTTGATGCTAATTTTACACAGAGGTTCAAACAATTAACCAAGCTCAAAGCTCAGCTCCCTAGAAATGCGTATCGATGTCAAATAAGGCATCATATTTTAGCAGTTTGTTGTTGTCAACGGCACATCACATACGATTGCTTTTAAAGCCCGTAGTTTAGTTAGTGACCCCTTCTAACTATTCTCTGTATGTGACTTTTCTATACCGCACAATCGGTGTGATTAAACAAAATTATGTTGTACTACAGTCTAATCTGCCATTTATGTTTTATCAGGATGAACTCTGCATGCTAAAAATCACTAATGTTCGTATTTTTCTCTTGTTTTTCATGTATTCTTAATGTATTTATAATATTTGAACATTTCCTTTTCATATTGACAAGGATGACTAAAATAACCAATAATCATTTTTGCTTCTTCAATAAAAGCTTGACACGCATGAACCTTTTCACAATGGTTTATGACCGTCTTATTTTGTTGCTTTTTTTTAACCTATATTGTGCTCTGCTGTCTGCCACAACAAGACATTAGTATTTCCTACACAACGTTATGATCCCTGGCTTCCTATCCTACTTTTTTTAATTTTGTGGGCAACACGCTTAGTTTATTGGCAGATTTAGACGTAACACTTTGCACACCACTATGACGATCTCTTTGAACCTTCTTGGTTTTTTAATCGCTCGTCGTAGCTCAACTTGCACGCCTATTCGTTGTTTCGATTGTGCCAGTCTGTAATGTCTCCGCTATGTAAGAACGACATTCTGGATGTCAAGAGATCTAAAGAAACTTGTCTTTACTACGCTCCTTTTATGAAAAAGTCTTAAGCCAAAATTGGTACTTGCCCACTTTATCATTATAGCACACACGTTTGTTCAGTGTAACCTGTTTTCTTCTGTTTTCTGCCGATAAAATTTAATATATATATACATGAACATTATGTAGATCTTTGAGATAACTAAGGGGAAAGTTCTCGTTTTGCGCTCGAATTAAGCCAGGAAAAACATCAGGGCCAGACTGAATAACACTTGCAATCCACAGACTCTTACATAAATATCGCCCAAAAGTGGTTACTGTTGTCACTAATATCTTATGAGGACCCGAATTCTTAAAGGAGCGGAAAATGAGGGAGTTGCTTTTTGAAAATGAAAGGCTTCTAATAATCAGTTTGTTTCTTTGGCATGCTGGCAAAAGGTAATGGGTCAATTGTAGAGAGACGATTTCATAAGCTCGATGAATTAGGTAAAACAAATATCCGTAGCAATACATGGAGCTCTACGCGTACAGACCAGAGAAGATGTATAATCAAAGAATTGATAGCTATCCAAGTATAGTTAGAGTAAATTATGTACTCAAGCTCATGTTTCAAAGCGTGGTCTCATACATGTTATCATATATGGCTTCCGACAGATACGGAAAAAAGTGAATTGGAAGGTGCTGCACCGTAAAAAGAGCCGGATACAGCGGAAAAAAAAAGATACAGCGAGTAGCAAGGTTTTTATAATTGCTGTAGTAAACCAATGGATAGGCAGATACGAAGAACCGAAGGATGCACCATCGCGCTAGAGACTGACGGAGCCTTTTCTAAAACATACACCCCACCCCAAAAGAAGAAAACGAGGGGAACCAAAATACCAGTGGGATGATTACATTGTATAGGCTCGAACCATCTACAACAGGAATATACATAGTAAATAGTAGAGATTATAAAGAAATAAACGAATTAGGCCGTCTACTCAGAATTTCTTACTCGAATGCTTGACTATTATAGAATAATAAAAATGACTCTTAAAAAATATTGACGGCGTGCCCGCAGAAGTTAGAAGAAAATCTTCGGAGCCACCTTTACAAAATAGTGAGAAAAAAAAAAACGCCTGCCAATACCTGACAGAGAATGACAATATGAAAATAACTATCAAATTTTTACTCACTCGCAGAGATTTCTACCGTATGCTATGTCGAAGCGACGGGAAGAATTATACACCTCCAGCGTTAATAGAAGATTTACAGGCAGCTGAAGACAAATCTCCATTCGTTTTATTAAAATATTGCTCAAGGAGTGTCTTAGGTTAATTGTAATAAGTAACTTCGAGGACGCATCATTCCGAGAGCTATGGAAAACTGGAGAGGTCGGTCTGATCTCCAAGAGTTCTGACACACATTCTCTTCCTGCGGTCAGTGGCGAAATTCCTTGGGGCCATCGTTGAGGTAAGGCTCTAGGAAGTTGCTGGAATGGTACGATTTGTGATAGCCAGTTCGGAATTAGGAAGCATAAATCAATGTTAACAGCAACAGTGTACAGAGTGTATAGTGACTGCTGAAGTCTCGCAAGAATCCATCCTGAGATTTCTGCTCTGAAACCTGTATGTATGACGGGGCCATATGTATCCTGGATTTTCTTCTGGACATGGATCTGATTTCCCATATGCACGCGCTTCTAATCCGGAAAGCCGCATACAACAAGCACTGATAGAAATATCTCATTGGGTGTAATCTGAGATTAGCATTCACGAAATCGGAAATGGTATTATTAATGTACATAAAGAGACGTCCGGATGTACACATCAAGGTAGATGTGGGGAGTATAGAAGTTACTCACAGCTCAAAGCTTTGACGGTTCAACTAGATATAAGAAAAGCGGTTACTAAAAACACGTAAAACAAATGGCTTTTAATGATGGTAGTGGAATCGGTTATCGAGTTTATTATTAGTTGTCTCGGTTATCTAGTTTAGATGACGCCGGACTCAAGAAAGAACATAAAACACAGACTTTTCCAAAATTCTCTCTTTTCCAATGATAGACTTGAAAACTCTGGAAGAAGCTCATGAATTGACTAAGTACATCTAGGGAATGCCGGAACAAGGGAAACGGATTGGCTAGGAGTTCTAACAGAAGATTTCTCTAGAACTAGAGTAGAATCTAGACTGGCTATATTTCCCGAAGAGGAAAGCGAAATTAATAGGTCGGATTTGTAGGCGGAGCAGGGGTGTAGCATTGTCTAAGGGCCTAATTTATTTAGGGTGGTAGGTATCCCGACTGCGGTGACCGTGCCTAGACGCCGTGGCAGAAGTCACTCTCTGTGACAAAGCCGTAATACATTTAAAAACAGAGCCTTCTTGGTTCAAAGTGAATTAGTATATATCAAAAAGTGATAGGAATTGAAAGGTGGGTAGTCTCCACATAGCTGAGTCTAGCTAAGTCAAGTGAGGGTTGAGCCCTACATTTGGCCTCCAAGAAATAAGCGTCACCCTAGTGATGCTTGGTCGCACATAGAAGCGTTACTAAATTCTCTTTAATAAAATTGCAACAGCAAGGTCACAGGACAAGGTATCGAATACTGTTGGAGGTCCAATTCGGGAAGCTCTGAAAACGATAACCCGGATAATACAAGATTTAAAATGAAGAGGGACCTCCACTTTTTGAAACTATAAAACTATCCTTCAATATCCTGCTAGCTGCTTAGAATGCATTCAGTTTGCCTCCAAGAGAGAAGGCAGCGAATTAAATAGGTATGTTAGTGCTTGACATATACAATGTTAACGATCGCCAAGTTGATAATTCTCCTTGGAGCTTCTGTATTAACCGCTTTGTTAAAATCAATGGTTTGCAGTACACAGCCATTGTATATTAATTATAACATTACATCTGTGAGATACAGTGTAAGAAATGAACAAGGCACAGAAAAATAAATGCTTTAGGGGACATGTAAGGCCATCAGAGCATGGCTTACGGGAGTACCCCTCTAGTATTCAGGCGATACTGTACGTATATCGCGAAATAAATAGGGTTCATTTGATGTACAAAGCAACTACCTATACGATAAAATACAGTTAGACACTTGCAACTATCTCTCTTAGCTCGTAGAACTATTAAATGAAGATTCGGGCTGAGTTCTAGATAAAAGGGTATACGCAAGGACTTTGGTAAACCAGGTCCAGTTTTTAAAGGCTAACTACATGTTGCCCTGGATCACGCGGTTTTCTTGCTTCTTTAAGACAACACAAGGACAACCTGGTTTCCTTAGCGTATACACGGATTATTCCCTAGGCATGACATTGATTTTATCTTTTTCAGTAGTACTCATACATAATTGCACTCGAGATTACCTTTGTGGTTATCATTTGGCTTTCTAATTGGTTACAATATGTATATGTATTTGCCTCTAGCAATTATTTTACACAATTAACCACTATACAGGAATAACTTGTCGTATTATTTACTACGCTTGAGGCCTTTATTATTAACAATTCGTCTGTTGAAGGAAGTACTCCGCTCCAATTTGCTATAAGTAAGCTTCTAGTAAGAGGTCTAAACTTTTTTTGCACCAAAGTACATACTTTTAGCTTTGATCATCTTGCTAAAACTGATTAACATTCGTAAAAATGTTACAGAAAAAAAAAACATTAAGATATTATAACCACATTTACACTCCCAATAGGTGACGTTAGTAGTGTTTACACCATTTGCTTTGCTTTTCTTACACCATACAAGTGTTCAAAAGTATCATGTCATCGGCAAGCTCGGGGTAATCGACAGTAGCTGGACAAAGGGAAGCTCGACTCCGATGGGATGCAGGGATCGAATGAACGAACTGGGCCACGCGGGATAGCCTGTGTTAAATTCAACGGGTTACAAATACACAAGATTTATCAGTAATATGATTTTAATATTTGTCTTCCTTTGAACTCCTCTATTTCATTTTAACAAGTGACTTATGAGCGCGCTTTTCAGCTGCTGAGTACTTATCACGTACGATACAACTGTTTGGGGCTGTTCACACAGCTTTACAATCTCAGCAAGAGGCGAAGGAAAAACAGCAAATAAAATTATGTTGATGACCCTCGATGCAGAATTTCGTTTACTGCAGAGTACAATTATAGCAGATTTGCAAATTAAAATGTGATTTCAAAAGCTACATGATATTTCAAAAAACCCGAAACAATTCCCGGACCCTACTGACGATATAATGCCTCAACCTAATTAATGTAATTGAAACTATTGCATAGTCTGGCATAGTAGACGCACATTAAAAATCAGGTAGTATTTTCGGAAGATTAATTCTCGAGGTTCTAAAATATGAACCAGTGGTAAAGGTATCATTTTATCCAGGTCTTTTTGGTCATAGTTTCCTGTAAAGTAGCCAGATATAATTGCCCTATTCCTTAAGGAAGTAGGGAGAATGGCTTTTGATCGGTCGAATCGTAATGTACAGTAATTATAGGCTGATGTTAGTACTATTGTATCCAGCAAATGATCATTAAGAATATGCTTTGAACTTGCGACCTAGACGTTCTTCAGTCATATTATCGCGTACACTACCGCCGGCTTACATGCCGTGAAAAAGTAAACGATGAGTTTTGTAACTGCAAACAGTTTCCTGGAAGTTTGGAAATAGTTAGGTGGCGTAATACATTTTTTGGAATTTGCTGTGCTGCTTTTTACGTTACGTAAGGTTACAACAATTGTTTTCATTCAGAAACGGCAATATTTAAAATATATTACCCTCCTAGTCATCAAACATGTCCTATAATACATCTATGTGTAAGCAACGGTATTTTAGATAAACATATTTCTTTTTTCAATGTTTATTCATCCTAGTTAAAAAAAACAACAATGGTCAAAGTACGGACATTCAAATTTTGAGCGACGTTGCATTAAGCGATTGCCTTAATATTAAGTTAAGAAAGTTAATGACTATTTGTTTTATGGATTACGATTAAGCAAATTAGGACTCAAGTTAGCTGGCTTCTAGGCACTACTAGGCAGTTCTAGGAAATGGGGTCTTAGTTGAGATGAGGAACTATTATTTGCTGGCTGTTCGTCTCAATATATTTTAGCATTGGAAGGATGTCCAGCGATTTGCAGTAGCTGCATGAAAACTATGAGCTCAAGATCTCGATAGCTTTGACTATAACACGTATTAGTACATTGTCAGAGTACCAAAAAAGGCTAGGATAATTACATGTGCAGATCATCATTTTTATATCGAGGTGAAACAAGAAGATATATTTGCTTTCTTAAGTCTACAAAAATCTTATTAGACCTGGGCAATTCAAGCTCATGGGCAGCCCACCACTTGAGCAAATCGAATTCTGTGCCTGCAGGTGTCTTGGGCACTCTTAGTAGCAGATACTTGTTGACTTCATCTGAGTCGAACTGGGATCCATCGTCGTCGGATGTGTCTTCTAGGTCTGACAGAGTCAAAAGACCCCCAGTACTTCGACGAGCTCCGACTCCATTAACCGTCGGTACACCTGCTGTAGAAGACTAAATACAAAACAATGCATCAAAAAACTAAATATTTGAATTTCTATAACGAAATAGGCACTGAGCTCAAATTTATGCTACTTCAAGCTATAATAGTTCTTAAAATTTTACAATACTGTTTTGAAAAAGCGAATTAATTTGAAAGCAATAATACCGGTGAACTGCAGACTAAATATTAATAGCAGATCTTTTGATCATATCATTAATAGAAGTAAGTTCAAGTCGTAGAATTGTGCTAACCTTTTGTAACGTAACTTGATTTGAGGTGGTATTGGCTTCCATGTAGCAATTGATCACCTGCGCGGATAACATGGATCGTACTTCTGCCTGTACGCTTAACTAAAATTATGAAACGTATTTTTATTAAAATCAATACGTTATCTTACAAAAATTTGAAAAGTCTAAGCAATATTTAGGTACGACATACGTAAGTATTTTAACTACATCAGTGACTAAAACTGTAACTGCAGTTACATGGATGCAGTTTCACAAGGTTCACTCTACGAAAAAAAAAGAAAACAGACGATCAGGCTTAGTTCCTGGCCTATGTAATTCAGGCCACTTTAATTGGTCGATCTATTAAATATGTAACTCTTATAGCTTTAAAATATTCTTTGATGAACCTCAATGGAAGTGACAAAGCGATGGTCGCTAGTGATCTCAATATAATGGCGTTAAGTGACAAACACGCCTCGTTAAGGTTAATTCTTCTAGACTTCTTTTTAAACGACTGGCTACATAACACTCATTATCAGCTAATAACTGGCTTGTGTCTGGGTCAGATAGGCTAAAGTAATAATGACAGTTACCGGAAATTCTAGAAATCTTCTTATATAAATAATAAAGGAGTTAATTCTGTAAGGAGACTGCAAAACATTAATGTTTACTTATGTAATTTATACAGCTTGAACAGATTTTTCCCAGGAAAATCAACTTTTCATCCGTATTTAAAAAATTATACACATGCTCAGATTAATCCTTTCTCAAGAAGCAAACGAAACCCATTAATACTATCTCTCAGTGAATTTTTTAAAATTCAATCACAACAGAGAACTTAATTTTATGTTTTCATTGCTCGATTAGCTAGAGGAACCTTTAGACCGTCGTCTTGAAGTAGTTTGAGAGATTTCAATTTCGGATGAAGAAATAGTGCAATACGATGCAGTTGATGAACTTCCATCTGCAATGACACAAAAACAATGTAAAATAAATTGAATGTAAATAAATGTATAACTATAATGCGGCTGGATCTATCCCAAATAAACTAACCACGGAACTTGCTCTTAAAAATAATATCCTTTAACCTATGCCTTAGATTAACGAAAATATATAGTACGTGCCTTAGTTCAAAAAAGCATAAGAAAAATAAACCATGTGGTCGCCAGGGTTGAAGCTCTGACCTTTCCTACACATTGCATAAGAGTAGCAACCGCGTCATTTTAATGAATGTAATAAAAATCCGCACTGTACTAAAAAAGGCAAATTTCTAGCTTCGTTGAAATAAAACCTTCTTCACGTAATTATTATATGGATTCATTGCTATTAAGTAATGCTCGTGTCCCAAAATATCGTGAAACCTCTCAGGAACAGCCTCTAGATGAACACAGTCGTGTAAAGTTGCTAACCTTAACTCCTTTGGGCAAACCACAGAGGTAACCTACGACTATAATCTAAGCCTGCTTTTGTTATGTCATCGGTCCTCAGCGATCCACTGAGCGAAGTCAATGAGCAAACACCCGGCTGTCAATTAGCAACTTTCAAGATACGCGCCGATTACACCAGAACCGAAATGAATGCACGATATACCAAACTAACGAAATTTGCTTGGCGACAAGAGACTTAATACGCCAGTTTCGTTACACGCCTGAGAATAACGACGATACTAAGCGGGCGAACCTTCTGTAGGTCGTGGAAAATTTGCCGGCCGTAAAAGAGATTATCTATGTAAAACTCTTACTGAAAGCGATGAACGCTTCTATGATGCGAAAATTTTGCCTTACACTTCAATGAGTCGCCATTAATATAGGAACACCTTATTTTGAATGCTACTGCGCTAGCCTTGGATTATTTTGCTTGAGATAGAAACCCAATTCTCTACTGGCTCCGTAGAACACCACTATTTATTAAACAACTGAAACGACGACTCGATTTAAAAGAAACACTGCTTTTTACACTTGGGTTTCCTGAAGCCTAAATGCAACAATTCTGTTTGTTGATGTAGCCGTTCGAGTAAAAATGGACTTCACGATACTACCGTTCATCCCGAGGAGACTTGACCACGTAACCGATTTGTAGCTCTTTTCGCCCATTATGAAAAGTTCGTAAATACAAATTTATGCTTAAACATCCTATACACAATTATGTAAATTGAAATAACATTCTACTTTCATTTGGTGCCTTTCACTGATGTTGGTTATAAACAAAACATCGACATAGTCGTGCTCGCGAACCTGACTTTTAAAATTCGTTCCACACCAAGTACGGTATGTCCGAAAAAAAGATTTTATTTACTAATTGTAAAGGGTAATCGTATCTTCAACCAGATTCCTTTGGGTGGAAATATTTCACTATAAACTAAAAACTGTCTTAATATATTGGGAATCGATAAGCAGCCGGATCATAAATCTGCAACGGGAAGCCACACTAGGTATTCCACCCATCTTGTACATTTCTAAATATAAAATTGCAGTATCTATAAAAAAGATCTGTAACTCTGTATTTAAACCTGCTATTTTTAAAAATATGCTCTAAGTTTTAATATACAGGCAGGAAACACTTTCTTCAATCTTACTCTACAAATTTACAATTCAACTAATTATATATACAGTACACTTCTTCAAAGTCCTTTTACCACGCTTTCATGTGGTACATAGATCTACACCCTCGTGAGACTAACAGTTTTCAACGTTTAGAAGGGGGGTAACTGTATAGGTGAACGCATCTAGATTTAATAAAACTCTTTAGATTTAATAAAAATCTAGCTACGTTTGGGGATCTCAAAAATAGTAACATTGTCAATCTTTTTGAACGATTGCAGGTACGCTTCTTGAACAACATATTGAAAAAAGCACGGAGACATACTCGGAAGCTTGCGACACAGCTACTGAGGGGCCGGATTTGCGCGAGCTGTTCCCATTTACAAGATTTCAACGTTTCAGATTTGATTGTCTTTTATAATCCCAAAATGAGGAAAGCATGTAAACAGTTTGACGCAATACTATAGCTATTTTGTCAACCATGGACCAAACCATTCAGTGCAACCACGACGAAGTCCTATGGTACATTTAGACACAGTTTTAGTTCACTAAAAAACCTGAGAGACACAAGTATAAACAATACTGCTAAAAGCTAGAAGTCCTTTCAAATTAGATGGGTATCGTATGCGCTCTTTACTTATATGGAAAGGCAAACTTAGTATCAAAAGCTTAAAAGCAATTGTAGCTGGAACTACTACGTTCCCATCAATTGATTCTCCTCTTTCTAAGCCTTTATGGTGTCGAAATAGGTACAAGAAAAGTAATCTGGTAACCACTCTATATTTGTCTTTACTTTTATCGTATAAAGTTATCATTGTACAATTATAAGAGAGACTATTAAGATGAAGCTGAAAGTGTTCTACTTTTTAGGATACTTAAGCAACGTTTGTGTTAAAACACTCGTTTTCTGTCACACATCGTTAAAAATATTTTCAATGAGTACGCCGTGATCCTCAATATGTACCAAGATCCCATATGAATAAGAAAATAATTCAATCAAACAAAGTAGAGTTCTACATATATATAAAGATAAAAAAAGAGCTTTACCTGCATAAGGTACATTCTTGCATGCGTCTTCAGAGTGTTAATAAGAATACTGTCTGTATTTTCTGGTTGCATTTCTTTTACAAGGCGTGTATACCAAACAACCACGAGATGTAACGTTGGCTTTCGGGATTCAGACAAATCGCGTATCGCTTGTCGAAAAGGAGTGATGAATTTCACGATTTCTTCTAAAAGAGAAATGTTAATTGGCGACGTGTACTGAGCCTGTAAACAAGCATAGCAATTAACAAATTATAAGGCTATGTTTTTCCCGGGCTTTTTTTAAATCTCAGTTGTCAGATATGTTATTTGCCAGCATTTCCTTAAGAAGGTTACATATTGAAGCTAGTAATTTTGAACGAGTAATTTCATATTATGTGTCAGGTAAAAGAGTTTCACAAGTGAATTAATACAGACTATGTCAGGCGATCAACACCGGTGACAATTCGATAGATATTTAACATATATATATATATATATATATATATATATATGCTTTACTTTGCTAACTGAGTTTTTTATTATTGGCTAGATAAGCAATTAAGTGAGTCATCAGTAATAATTCTGAGCAGATGTTATTCAAGCATTGCCCAAGGATTGTTTAATTCAATGAGGAATTCGGGCCAAAGTCATTTTATGTTTACAAACTAATAAGTCTCGATTAATGGCTGGTCATTGAAAGAGGTAATTAGATTTTATAATAAACTAGTTTTATAAAGGTCTGTGTAAAGAATAGCTTTCGTCTATTTTTAGTTTCACGTATTTGCATAAACAACTGCCCTAAACATGAAAAGGCTATAGAAAATTATACATTTTTTAGATTGCCAAGTTGTTTCATTACTTTGTAGATATGGCATCCTGAAGACATTTCTTAAGGTCTTTTTGGAGACTGACGAGAGGCTGGTTATCTGTCGTATAATTGTTTCTGAATTGAATACACTATAATATGCTTCTGGTATAATAAGGCACAGTGTGTGTTTAATTTTCCCTATGTATTTCGGATGTGTATAACTCATATGAAGTTAATGTCATTTCCAAGTGGTCATAAGTTGATTTTTTTTTCCATATTCGAATATTCACAGTCATTGATTGACAAGAAGGTGGATAATGCAATTGAAGAGAATGGTCTAGACTCGGGGGAGAGCTTTTTTGTGGGGTCTGATACATAAACTAATCTGGTTGATGAATTAATCATACCCGATCGGAAGTTATGATTGAAATTAAATAAGTAATATGAAGATAAGAATGTTGCACAAAATTTTATCATTATAACGATATTCATTGAGCTAATGCAGATATTAAGCACAGCTGGGATTATTTTTTTCTAATGCATTCGTTCTAATCAGTACATCAAAAAATAGATTTTTCAAACCCTTATGTTATTTCGGCAGCAGAATTTGTTACAAAGAGCTGATTTCCTTGCTGAATATAGCCTAAGAGCTAGTCCCGAGGTCCTAATATTTGTACGAACTTTTGTAGCTTCCGAAAGACGTAGTTTTAAATCTAGACGAATTTATATTCAAAATAAACGTTGACAGAATGAACACAAGGAGTAAAAACGTTTCGTATAATATTCTCTCTATAATTTTCAATGCCTATATGTTTGAGCAATAGCCGTTTTGGAGATTAAACTCGGCAAGTTGATTAACTAACTGAGAATGTGATTGGTTATGGAAAATGTTCTTCACTTGGCAACAAGTCTATGTGCTCTGATTGTATGCCAATTATTCAAAGGTTCGCAAAGTCTACTGCTAGTTTAATCTTATTAAATATATTGAAACAACTAAGGCTACAAACGCACGGCATGTAATTCTGCTCACTTGTAGACTACGAAGGATGAAGTTGGCGACAAGGCTGACCTCACCAAATCATCGGTAGTACATTGGACTATTCTGATTGTTCATAAAATTACGTAGCAAGCCAAACGTGAATTGCCAATCTAGGCAGATCGCTGGCGAGCACCTTTTATTTCGATAATTGATTCGAACAGATTACGCATACTAAATTTCTCACACGTAAACTTCCATTAAACCACGTTCCATCCATGATTCATCAAACCAACAGAAAAACGTTTTCCAACGTATTTTCAGTCTTATCCGGCAGTTACCCTAATAATCGGTCTTTTTTGTCTTTGGTTGTATATCAAAAAATAGTATATTATAGGCAGTTCGGTTCTGGGCCAGATTACTGATAGAGACGGACCCTTAAGCAGAATCAATATTAGCGTCTGTGGCTGCGAGGGTATCATCCGGTGAGACTAATAATTATTAACGCTTAGATAAGCAAAAAGCAAATTTATCTGTAAGGAACGTATTGTTGGCGGTAAGAAACTAGGCGGACTTTGAAACAGTGAAGCCGAAGAATGGAGGCCCATAAAGCAGCGCAGGCACAGAGGGGCTACAAAGAAAATGTGGAGACTCTAAAGTCACAGAACCATAGTGAAACTTTAAGAAGTTGATCACCCTTAACCATAGAAACAGGGTTCTTACTCATGGGAAAAGTTGTTTTATGACAATCTCTAAAGTGTGTAAATGGTCAATATTTGGCCCTTTTTATGGAATGACTTATATTAACGCCCTGGAGTTTCTAAAGCTAGAAAAGACCTAATTGAAGTTGTACTCGGATCAAATAGTTACTTAAGGCGAAAAGGGGACAATAAGCGTAGATAGTGGAACTATACAAAAGAATACAAGCATAGAAGTGGAATCGTACGTAATACTAACCTAAAAAGCCAAACCAATGCTATTAATCGATAACCAAACACAGGCATATCCTGTAAGATGTGAAGACGCCAGCTCGATATTTAGAAATAACGGCGAATCGAATGTTTGTAAAAACCTTCACGTCGATAAAGTGACTAAACGGCAAAGAAATAAATAAATAGTTTAGCTAAAATCCTGCCGGAAATAAGAAGTTTATATAAAAGAAAGGCAGTATCCAGGTCTACCGTGTTATACGGAGCGCCCAAATAGGGTGCTACCGCAACTAAGCAAAGGCGAAACTTCAGAAAGCACAGAGACTTCTGATGAGAAGAGTGACGAAAGCCTGGAAAACACAAAAATTATGTGCAGTTGTCGCCCTGACACGGCTGATATTCTATGAAGAGACCCCAGGAGGATACACATTTTCTCTGATTCACCAAATGGATCAATGAAAACCAGATGCCTCGGCCTATGACTTAACTAAATACTGATTCAATATGGAACTTTTCAGAAATACTTGCAGACGATAAGGCAGGCTGAAAGCTCCACATATGTAACTTATGACGCAGGCGTCTTATATACCGTGGCATACGCTATTTCCCAGCCTTAGAAGTTGACTGCAGAGTATCTGACGCTCCTCAGATAAAAGCATGATCGAGGACCAAGCAGTTGACATAACAAATAAGGTGGTCGAGAAAAAAACGGAGTGTTAAAGAGAAAAAAAGGCAATTCAGCATGCCGACGAACGCAACACAAAGGAAACGATTACTAAAGGCCTGAAACAAACTCAAAGACAGCTAAATCAAAAAAATCATTTCTTTATCTCATGAAAATGTATACACAGGTCTTCGGTGTTAGTCGGAAAGAAGAGACACTAATGACGTTTGCTAGGAAGGAATCCCACACTTGAAGTAGATACTTACGTTTGAAGCTTGGCATTTGGGATAATTTACTTAACAATTAGTCCTTTACAAAAAAAAATAATGATTATAATCAATCAGCCGAACTACAAAGCAAACAAGTCCGCTTTCATTTTGATGCATTTAACGTTCTGTGAATTACGTAAATTTACATCATAAAAATCCTAATAACTTTCTATTTCATAAATTATTTTACTTGTAGATTTTGATTACCTCTTCGTCAGTCGTACCCAGTGCCTTGGTGATCTGTCCCCACTGTGAGAGAATGCTTTGAAGGAACTCGAGCCGGTTTACCCAACAAGATGTGTCTTTTGGCCGATAAATTGGGTTATCCAAAAGATCATGTAGATTTGTCCGTTGTAGATGACTGACGAGTATGACACAGTAATCTAAACAAGTAACGAAGATAATGCGACAAGTATATAGTAAAAGTTACTTGGCACTTTTTACCGCAAATACAGTTTAACATACAATTATGACCTATCCAAAACATCTTATCAACCAACCTAACTACAATGAGTTTAAAAAATTGTTCCGTTTGTAATAATAGTAGGGGGATCCTGCGAAGTGTCAGTTAGTGGAGTACTTATAAGCGCCCTGCAATCATTCCTAATTGGATTGTGTGCAAATGATGCAGATGAAGACGACGTCGAGGCGCTAAAGGCACAACGTTCTGGAGAATGTAAAAAGGGGCTACCAATTCGAACTCGGTTAGCATACAAAACCCTAATCACAAATAGACCACATATAAACTATCTAAAGGTCTTCAATGAGTCGATCTAAAAAAATGCGATGCCATTGATGGACTATCGAAGTCGACGATCATAACTCATTGATGTATTCTAGGAAAACAGAGGCTGTGTTCGTGTGGTAGAAGTTGTCCTAGTTCGACCCTAACATAGTTCTGTACTTGTGTTGCAACACCTATTACTGGGTCGCTGCGTAATTCTGTTTTTCATGCTACGAAGGTTCCCCTTGGCATCGGCGAGTGAACTGGAAGATGTATCGGTTATGCTTAGATAACGGTTGTGGCCATACAATTATATAGCACGACGCATTCTCTAATTCAGGCTGCCTATCTAGAAAAAGCTGGGATAAAAGCGACAAAATGTTAATCACTGAGAATTCCAGTGTTGCTACCATTGACGCGGGAGCAAATGCACCTCATCCAAAGTAACATTTCTTATTGAATGTTTGGCTAGAAGAAAGCTTCGGTTAGTGAATCACACTTAGGTCTGAGCTAGTTGGTAGAGTACAGATAGTACGTGGCAGATGAACCAGAGCTTTAGAGATATAGTGAAACTACAAGGCTGCTATGGGAGAGGTAGTTAGCCCGGGTTAAGCTCCCGTCGAAAAGGAAGCTGAGGTTGACCCCAATTGACACCTTTGAATGCCGAACGACAAGGGTATGCTAAAGGACACCATCAATATGAGCTGCCACACACTCTAAAGCGTTCTTAAACACAGGGATGTGGTGAATATGCTGGAGACCATTTCTACGGCCAAGGAGACGTCAGCACACTACAAGATCAAAAGACAAAAGCCCAAATACTAGTGAAACAGAACTAGAAGAGGGAGTTCAGTGAACCAACTTGATAAACTTAAAAAAGCCAGAATTAATTTGTGTAAGTAAATTAAATGTAAATCAAGCAAATAAAAATTCTAACAGGCTACCGAAACAGTGGGAGCCGATCCATAGGGCAAAGACTACAAGGTAGTTCGAAGTAAACTAGGTGGAACACAGCTCAAGCTTCAAAGTCAACTGATCGGGCAGCATCAAAGACGAAGAAAACCGGAATCGATTGCGTTTCAGGTTAGCACTCGGCTGCTTCGGTAAGAAGTCATGGAGAAAAGTGACCGAGCCGGATAGGATACCATGAAAGAATTAGACTTTTTCCGAACAAAAGGCCAGGGAGAATGCTCTTCGAAAAGCTGTAGCTGAAGTGGAAAAAAATCGAGATGGCTTGCTGTCTTGAATAGAAGGCTAATACCCCAAATTAACAAACGATATAGCTTGACCTATTACTTGACCTCATTGGCCACGTGTATTATAGCAATACTGGGGGTGCGAAACGATGTAAAATACACAGTGAAACATTGTATACTTCTTGAGAAGGAAAGGGAAGAAGTCGAAAGAACGCTGCAGCACCCTTTTAAAACTGACATTATGGTGAACTGGATGCTTCAAGGCGAAGAAAAGTGGACAAAAATACCGGATCTTGTGATGAAGGTTATGAAATTTGAGGAGCTGGAGCATATAAGGCGCAGTGAAGAAGAAAAACGTTCAGGGCCTTGCATACAACGAAAAAGCTTATTTCCCCTAGAGCCAAATAGTACTAAAACAAGTGCTGATGCAAAACCAGATGTGCACTGCAGTTAGGAGATGATGGTTATACCATCGTGCCAAATTTCCTAGATACGAGGCACGGTGTCCGTAAACAAAATTCGCATACTAGCTTTTTAAGAAAAATCGAACTCACTCCACAGACAATATACATCGGAGACGACGTCGGCGTTGTCTACTTGAAGTGTGAACTCGAGGACCGCATTGATTGCTGATGTAACGCAGCTTAGACGAGTTGCTGTGCCTAATGCTGTCACAAGTTCCGAGTCCTGGTCTGTTACATACACTAATCTAAAAAGAAAGAGTACCAAGACAAATAACATATACAGCATATAATCGATTTGAAAATATCCAGAGATCTGAGTTATTACCTTTCTAACTGGTTACCGAAATAAACTGAATACGTATTTTTAGTAGGATGCAGCCTAGTACATATTAGTTAAACCGAAAAAGATTATCAGAGTACAGAGCCATTTTAGGCAAAACACTTTAATTTATTAGAACTGGCAAAAATAGTAGATTTTCAAGCGTTACCTGTGAAAGAAGTCATGCAAGTCGTAGTCCTTAAGTGTTTGGTAGAGAACGCCAACCATGTTGTCACACGTAAGACGATATTCGGCATCCCATTCCGCCATACGAAGGCACCTGGTAACCTTCGAGAAGTTTTGCATCGAGTGAAGTGTGACAATGAAATGCTCCGCTTTCGTCTCTGGATCTTTCCAGGTCTTTCGCAATAAGGTTTTACGGACAAAAATCACAATTAAGATTCTTCATAGCATAGGGTGTTTTTTTCGTTTATTCATCATAGTAAAAATGTATGGGATGTTTTCCTTTGCAACGCAAATCGGAGTAAATATCAAACTTGAGTTTGATTACCTTCAACAATATTACGGCTCTTTCAAAGTATACAAATTTTCGCAGTTTCAAGAATAGTACGTTCTCGTAATCTCAATAAATGTTTTATACATCGGAAAATATGAACGAATGTAGCGCATATACACGGCAAATTATTTACTATATTTTTTTTTAACTGCCATAACGCACATAAATATAATAAATACTTTCCTGGTAGTAGTGTAGCGATCAAAGTCGACGAAAAGATTCTACACTTGTGATTTACATTACGATAATTAATTTCGTTATTGGCGACTTGTTTCAAAAAAACGACAGTAGTACGCTCTACATCACCTGAAGGTTTCTTTAAGGCAGGGAAGCAGTCGAAATTGCATACGTAAATCAAGATATAAGTATGGGAACTGAAGCCTTCGCTTAATCTTCTCTTCTTCAATCTAGGCCGTGATTAAGACGTAGCGATTGAATCGTGCTTCGTCATCGAGTGCGGTTAGACTATGCGCGGTCGATGGCTACGCAAGACATCCGTGAGGCTACTCAGGAACTTAAAAGATATCTAGCGACAACTGACTGGGCAATGTTTCGTAATACCGAATACCCTGGATATTCATTGCACACACATTCACCACTACTACTGAAATCGCCTGAACCGACTTTGACGAACCTATATGTCCTCTGCGATCAAGTTATGCTCCAGAATAGTTTCTTATCGGTAATGATTGCGCAATTTTTTTATCGAATACAGCACACATATTTCTATCCGTTAAGACTCAGTTAAAAGGAACCCATGTTTTCCTTAGTGTGTTCGTTACAATTTCATAACATGTACTTTGAGAATCCTATATTAGAACAGTGCCTTGGTTTGTACTAAATTGTTTATTTTCTGATGGCGCTCAGTCCTTATAGTCATAGATTGTCGAAGGCTCAATGCAGGTTCTGGGTAAGGCAACCGATTCGACAACCCTGTTCACAGCAGAAGTCTCTTTTGTGCTCCTCCCTCTTCAGGTAGCGTCGAGAACAACAACAGCCTTAAACCATTTGCGACAGTTTCGAGTATTGATGGTTTTTATGCAGCGCCCGGAATAACCAATGAGCGATTGTATACTTCAGCGCAGGATCGAATTTAGTTCGAGTAGTTCCAAGTCTTTGAGAATGGGTAGCTAATGGCTGGGTGCTTGTATGAACTGACTATGAGGGCGGTTGGCAAAGTGAAACTATGGTGAAAAAGCAGTCTCTAGTAACTCAGAGTTGTCTGTAGGAACGTTTAAATACAGGCACATCTTAGGATTTTTGACTTATTTGGACGTTCACATTTTTTGGATCTTTTATTTATTTATTTATTTATTTATTTATTTATTTATTAGCCATTTATATATCCGTTGATATATTAGGAAAACTTCTATGGAGACTTTAATAAACATCGATATGCAGATGTAGCGAATTTGGATACACGCGGAACCGTATTACCCTCTTATTATTTTTTTCCATATAGTGGGAAAAAACTAAGTAGAATGTGTTGTGCACAGCTTCGAAACTTGGGAAGTTCAAAAAGTGACCGGAATTCATATTGAAATACGATTTTTGAATATAATATAATAGATAAATATAAATGCTGATATATTGATTTCTCCGAATATAGCTTTTATCTCCTACTATTTTTTCTGTAAAATGTTTCATAAATGTTGAGGCGTTTTATTAAAAGTGGTGTGTCAGAAAATATTTCATGAAGATTGCGAGAAATCTACCGAAGTCTCCAAAGCGGCACAACTAAATTTTCACACTAAAACCCACACGTTTAGATTACAAATTTATTCCATATTCATCACTTGAAAACAGCTATTTGATTTCTTTCACATACGTGTTTTTAAACCACACAGCACTCAACGATAATGCTGTAGGTATCTACTTTAAGAAACAGTGTTCAAAACCGTGCACAAATACAAAAAAAAATGGTTGTTCATACCCACAAAATTAAATTACTTAAAATTATTTCTGTCGATTCCAAGTGATATTGAGTGGACTTCATATCGATTAATTGAATAAGAATAACTTTATTTATATGAATTGTGCAGGTTATCCAGACAAATCGCTACTAATGCGGTTACTGTAGGTACGATCATCTGAATAGGATAGCCTCCTCATATTCACAATAGATATATTACTCTGGGAAAGTTTGAAAGTCAACACAGATAAACTTGCTTCGTAAAACTCTTCTTAATATCGTAAATTGCCGTATTAGACAAAATATCGTAAACTCCCATTGATAAATCTTTGTACGGACGATGTTATTTATCTCTTTCTCTTGAACTTCATCTGCTACTAGCTAAATATTATACGCTATCTAAAAATGCTCCACAGATTAGATGTTACCGTGTAGCAAGATGATTGAATTTCACGTCCAACGGAAACTCATAAGTTGGACCTTTCGCGCGAAAAAAAAAACAGCATCTTCAACGCTTTATATTTCTTTTCTTTGACGAAGTCAAAAACTCTTTCTAACTTTTGATTTTTGAGAGAAGTGAGTAAAAACATAAAAAATAGTTGAGTACCTGAAACACCTGGAATTTCATTTGCTGCACAATGCAAACCAGATATTTTTATAGTGTCCTTGAATGTTATGTAAAACTTCATATGTAGAGGCAAACTTTGCAAAAAAAGAAAAAAAAGCAAAGTAATACAAAGAACTTACTTTATATATAATATATATATTATCAAAGTAGCTTTTCCCACTACGCAGGATCTGCTCCTTACATTTGCACTGGTGCTTTCACAGTTGCTGACATAGCCTGATACCCAAGCATCGTGGTCGAATTTATAACGAACTCTAGTATCCACTACAGTGGAATTCCAGCCCAGTGACTATGAGAATAAGACTATTTGGTTTACACATATGATCTCTAAGAGAGTCTGTTGGTTCCCTTTAAACACATTTAGAGGCTTTGGCAAAAATGTCGTTAGGATGGAAGTGTCTAGGACTCGATCCTTTGCCCTTGTCGCAATACAGTCCATGCTGCTCATATACATTGATCTGCTTATTACAATTATTATCGATGTGACAAGTAACCAAACGACTGTCCGAACAAAAGCCAGCATAGGTGTACGTACTTATATCGTCTAAAAGTGTTCCAACTAAGAAAGAGATGAACGCGTTAATTAAGCCTTAGTCTAAAAGTGGCGACAGCAAAAGTTCTCACACAGTTGTAGAATGTGCCGTACATGATCTCCGAGGAAATTCGGTCTACGCTTCTTGGTAGAGCAGAATGCTTCCTCTCGTTGCCTTTCTGACCTTCTGAGTTGGTTGAACGCACCCACGGCATATTTCTGGACCAGCGAAGAATGTCCCTAGGATACTAAAGAAGCTCTTTAAGAAAATGTAAGATAGATTCAAGTGAGCCTGCAAGGCGGAAACTACAATCTTAACAGCATCCAAAATCATCGAATGCGACCAATAAAGACGCATGGTTATGCACATTTTCGGGAAGTGGCACACTGGATTGAAACATTCAATAGTGTTTCCACCATGAGCTTGACGTGAGGGTCCGAACAGTCTTGGACCCGGGTGGCTTTAGGTCCTCTGAGTACAAGTAGAACCTTTACAATCGATATATAATAGAAAGAACAGGTTCCTGTGAGCTCCTAAAATGTGAACACACTTTGTTAACGCGCTTCACAGGTGTAGTTTGGGTTGAATGATTAGTTTTATATTTGAAAACAGAAGTTTAAGTTAAAGCATATTGAATGAACTGCCGATTACTTGAAGTACTTTGAAATAAACATGTCTATGACCAGCAGGACAATATACAGAAATGAAGCTGTAAAAAAATGGAAACTCTAACGACGGTTTATCTTTTGGTTGGAATGCGTCATTTAGTTCTGGCGCATGCAAAATGCATATAGTTGCCTTCAAAAATCTAGTAGCCTAGTAATCTGGTAAAAGTAATCTCGCATGTTCCAAACCAAAATCTGTTCTGGGAAAAAAAAACTCGCATGTGAAAATTTCATCCTTCGTGTAAACGTCGAGTCCTTTCGCGTTTGCTCAAGTTAAAATTACGGAAACGCTTGTTAACACTGCGTGAAAATTCCTACCAGGACTATGCTAGCACCACAGATCGAAAACTGACTATAGATATTCAATTAGATTTTCAATAGCCAAGCAAAATAAGGCTGGTCCAAGAGTTTTCTTGCTATATGCCCATTGCAGAACTAAATGCATATACAGTCTAATTATAATTACCTAAAAACTACCTTGTGATTGACAGTGCGCTGTTAGCAGTGGTTAGCGTAAATTTGCACTAGGAGAAGACGCCGTGCAGCATCTTTTATTATATATGGGTAGGGCACAGGCGTACAAAAGCAGCAGTTTCCGTCCTGCAAACGACTTGCAAGTTATTTTGTTCACTTTTTTGCCTTATCTGATTTCTTCTTATACACCGCAATGCAGTTTTGGCAGTGTAGGCCCTCCGAAACGCGCCGCAAGCTTAGCACAGTCAGCTTTGGCATTTTTTGAGTAAAATCGTTCTACCTGGATAATAGATCTCTGTAATTTTAACGCTTGCGGCGCGAGCTAATGACGCGCGTCTCGTAGCAAACGCACTATCAGTATGAGGCCTACCTCCTGGCTTCACAGTAAGGTCATACCTTCACTTTTTCAGATGCTAAAAGAGTCCAAGCTTTGCTATACTACAACGGATAAATCTTCGCCAGGGTACACGCCAACTGGTGTGCCCGTCTCCAATCCGTGGTTCGCGTTAATAAAAGTGAACGACGGAAATATGTATATGTATTCCTGTTCATTCATCTTTTGGTCGTCCGCTATTCGAAAAGCCTTCGAATTTTTTACGTCACGCTAAGTTCTAAGTTAAACGAGCCGGATATGTAACATTTACGCAGCTTATTCAAAAGATGTATCGGAACTTGCAAATTAAGGTAGTTTACACCGAGCGCGTATTAGTACTTCATGGAGATCTTTTAGAGCAATGTTCAATTTTTAGCGTATATTCGTGCAGCAATACGCTATTTCAATACTAAAGCCAAAGCTAGGTGATAGTGTGACCTCACTGTCCTGAACTGTTTGAAAACTGCTTGTTTCGAACCGAAGATGTGGCTTATTCTATTCAAATTCCTGCCATTCGATGTCCAACGAAAATCAAATCACTTCCAGTAAATTATAATTACGGAAATTAAAATACACGTCCTAGAGTTAGCTCGAAGTACCTGTAACGAGAGTGATCCCCCGATCGTATTGAGAAGCCCTTTGAGTTCGGCGGAAAGCTTTCTTCGACATTCGCTAGCAAGGATTCGTAGTCTTTGACGAAGCACAACTGGAGAAGGCATTGTATGCGCTACTTCAAACTGTCCGTATTTTACCCCCAGATCGACGCAAGCTTGCAAGAGTCCAGAAAGGCCAGGCCTGAACACTACATCTAAGGGCAGAAGGTCCGAGCAAACGAAGCATACTGTCTCCTTGGTTAGTGTCTCTGAAATCAAGCACGAAAAAGTCAAAAGGAGTCAACTTGCATTCCGAGTGATGTGTAAATATTTTTTACATACAAACATTGTCACACTTCTGGCATTTCAGTCCTATCTTTTAAATAGCAGAGCCCGTCGTACACATCGAAATCTATATGTATAGACCCATTTTTTGGCTTGTCTGTGTCTTTGTTCTCATCTTTTTTAATATTTGTAGTTCTTTTGTTCATTTTCAAATTTAAGTGCCAAATCGTATTAAGTTCGAATCGTATTAGAAAACGACAGGTACAATACGATGAAAACAAATAGGCTTTCGTCACGTTTCTATAGAACTGCACACTCAGAAGAATATTCGCTTGTCAGTTTGCTACGCGCCCGAAGTTACGAAATAAAAATCATATATAAACTTGTTTAAGCAACAGTGTCATTTTTTAGTACTAACGTGTATATTTTATAGACTATAACGACAAGAGCTGTGACACAAGGCCTACACTATAAACCGATACAAGCGTATTCACCCAAGTTTATAATTTTTTACCCAATAATTAATTTTTTACTAAGGATAACAAAAATAACTAGCAAGGACTGGGTTATCAACGTGTATCGAATTTCAAAGGTGACTGTTAGAGTCAAACTGACTTTTATAATGATGATTCTATAAAAGCATCCGGCTTAGAAAACTTAATATTCATTTTAAAGCGGCCATAACTTTATAAAAAAAAAAAAAAGGTGTGGTCCGCGTACACCGCTCGGGATTAAAACCCGTTCATTGTAATGCAAAAAGGAAGGAACAAAATATTTTTAGTATTGTTTCTTTCTCGTTCCGATTTATCCTGGTCCTGCATTAAAGGAATAAAAGGCTTTTATTGCGCCGTCTATTTTTGCTAAGGAGATGGGGAGAAATGCTCTACATATTATTAGAAAAGGGAAAACGGTTTCAAGTTACAATTCCAAACCCTATGAGACTTAGAACGTTGATCTATCCAGTTATCCGTTAGGGCTTTAGCTATAAGCTTTTTGTATAAGTCTTGTATATGATCATGTGCTTATGATCATATGAAACTTATTACATCTCTCTTCGAACCTTGGGATTACGTCAATGACTCGATAAGCGTGTCGCGTCTCATCTCATGTAGCTAACCAGTGGAAAACTAAGACCCCCTACTCCTTTTATTGCTTCATCTTTGATACTCCTGTCAACCTGCCGTCGCCTTGCTTTTTCACGATCTTCTGCCAAAAATAAAATGATGATTTTCTTTAGATATTTTTATTCCTTTTGAAGTTCCTGCTCTGATGTCGGAATCCTTGATACGATTTAAGTCTGCTCAATTGTGTATTTTATCCCCCTCTCTCTCCAAGCCGCGCCGAGAGTATGATGTGTAGTATTATATGCTTCGACCCGTCTATTCATGCGAAGTCGCACAGGACACAAATGTGCATTGAGGTTTTGCTTATCTTGGCCATATATGTCTGTAACTCGCCATGTCCAGTAAATACCTAAATGGTATAGTATGTAACCTCGTCATAAGACCTCTAAGAAGAAGAAGATTTTTATATTCGGGATCAGTGACCTAGTTTAATCGCCCCTTGCTTGCAATGGTCGAATTCATGTCCATTCGTTTTTTCATTTTTAGAATGAAGTCCCTCTTGTCAGGTCCAATCTATTATCTATGTAGCACGGAACCCCCTCCTTGGCCAGTATGGTCTAAAAAAGCATTCTGGTCAATATTTGGGTGGCCACAATAAAAACCGTCCTACATGTTCGAGTCACATCGATAGCAACAAACTTTCGACAGCCAGCAGGGTCTGTTCTTCTTGGACCTTGGGGCCACCTCTACCCATAGCGGGAAGGCATACAATTAAATTGACTTAACTATTGAGGTCAGTAGCCAAATTGTACCTTCTTGCGCTCCCCTAGTCTTGCCATTACACGTGATAGGCTAATCGCTACTTTCATAGTCTCATAAATCAGGTGTTATATATGTGCAGTTCCTATTAAATCCTTATACATCCGAACATGTAGATACTCTTTTTTCGCCTCCATCTTTCGAGTTATGGTGCCCTAAACTAATTCAAACGTTTTGGCAACGCTTCCTAGTTTCTTTAGTTTCTTCAGAAGCAAGCTTTAGATGGTGCCCATGCACCTATTTTTTTCATTTGTACTAGAGCTTCTTTCCTTAATATTTTCTGTCATTATCACGACCAAAAGAGTGAGATCGTTAGTGTGAGCTATGCATTAAATTCCTTCTGGGAAACTTGGCCTCTTCACGACTTCGTCATAGCCAATGTTCTAAAACATGCGCCTTAGAACTAAACTTTGAGGAACTTTAGCCGTGCGGTCGTGGCCGCAAGTCTCTGTGTTCCTATGTCAATAATCCTGTACTGTATAGTGAAACCGCTTTTTAAAGGAAACGAAAAATTCTCTTTTCTTCCATCATTCCTATATTATTCTCCATTATTCTTATAGTCCACCTCTAATTTATGGTGCTGATTGCGTCTTTCTCACTCAATAATGTTAGCAGTACAAAGTTCCTGGTTCTCGGGGACGTCGTTTTGCGCTCTGTCAAGCATTTGTTAATCACACCGAGCAATTTTCCTTTTGGAACTGACTATTCGAGAATGACAACGTTTTCAATGCCCTTAGCTGCCGCATATAGCAAGCACATAGGCCTGTGGGTTGATGGACCAGTTTAATTGCCTGGGTTAGGTACAAAGACTAGGTCTGCTTCCTTACATGATCTTTAAAAATGGTTTGTAATCACAAACCTACTTTTAGGTCCTTGGAGAGTTCGGGCCGCCATTTGATGAGAAGCCTGACAGCTCCCGGTGAGACCTCGTTTGGGGTTGGCGATTTTGTCAAAACCATATGTGCCCTGGATTTTTCTACCTCCTTTGTGATCACCCTTAAGATAGCCATCTGGTTTCGAAATTATGGAAACAGCGCTGAAGCTTGAGCCCGTCGGGCAAAAATCGGGGCGCTCACTTTTAGAAAGCTTCATAATGATTTGGTGTGAAAGATCCCACACATCTTCCTACCTCTTCAACTACATCTTCCCATGTAAATGTCTTGCCTATTCTAATTTCTATCCTGAAATCATCTATTCTGTTCGTATTCGGATTTTAAGCTCGTTATCTTGTTTGTCATTTAAGTGTTCTTATGTTAAAATTATGTACTATTACAAAAATTGAACATATGCCACACCCTCCAGCCTGGCAATCTCCTCATTGTGCGAGGGCGGTCATCTTTATGATAATTGGGAAATACTGGACCTACCATCCTACATGCCTGCTATCTCGTCTTAGAACAAGTAGTAAGCTTAATCCCTCAGCAACCACGGTAAATGTACCATACCAATGGTTACTTTGCCATACTGCAGTAGGACCTTAGCTTTCATAAGAGTGAGATAAGTAGATGACCTCTGCTGCGGCCGGCGACCCGACGTCTCCTCAAAAAAGATCTGATCTCGGTTGACACTGGTAACTATAAGCTCCAATTATGCTTGTCAGTCCTATATCGATTCTCTAGATGTATGCTAGCTCCTCCAAGCTACTGGACGTTAATATCTCCTCTGATATTATCTTTTTTTACCTTCCTTGCGTGTTGAACATTAGTCTCAAGGCCTCCAGAAACCATGTTGGTCCTCAAATTGTATGTATTTGAAAAAACTAAGCACTAAATGAGCACTAATTTATCTAACTCTATGTAAAATTTTCTCGTATATCCTTAACCCTAATGGTCGTCTCGAGTTTTGCCCAGTTTATTAAATTGTCATGTCAGTCCTATCATCAGCTATCTATTCTGATAAGCATATAGCTCTTCTCTTGTTCGGCTAGCTGAGCAAGCAGGAATTTGTCCCCAGCCTCTGCAGTGTCATACTGAGTACATCACGTGTTTTCCTGTGCTTGTTACTCTCTATTGAGTCCTTCGGTTTACCCAGCATGCAAAGTGCCGGCTTTATACCGCCTTTATCTACCCCTTCCACACCCTTCTGATGCTTGGACACTGCATAGTGCTTGCTGTGTCCATTTGTTCCACACCCATAACAATTATCAAACTTTTGCGGTCTCGAGCTACATACCCCACCGAGCTGCATTCTAATCAACGTCGACTTTTTTCTCATCGTAGTTATACCATGTTGGCAGTCGAATCCACTCATTTGGCAAGCAGTACCTGTTTCCTAGCTTCACCTTTTTGACAGCGTAAGGTTCTATGACTGGCCCAGAAGAAATCATTAAATCTAAATTAAAAATCTCCAATTTTGATTAGAAAATAGTATTTTTTTTTTACTAAAATACCCGCCTTTTTAATCACATTACATGGAGAGGTTGAGAAGCGTAATATTTGGTACAGTGTTCACAGAATCTAATGCATGTACACAATTTATTTGATCCATAAAAACAAAATGGCACGTAGTTTTGGAGAGAGCTATGCATCACGTATTTAGTCACAACACAGCACTTTGAGCATAGGTTCAAACTTGCAAAAAAGCCTACGATTATTTCTGCAAATTGTTTTTTCAGGTCGCAAGGCATTTTCTAAAAGAAGAGCAGGCGTATATAAACTTCCGATGAACAGAGATGTCCCAGAAAAAAATTAACTAGCTGATTTTGTGCCGTGCGGCGGAGTCCGAGAACTCGATTGAAATAGGGAGTTCAGCTAATTTGGCTGTTCCTAATTTGTGAAATAAAACATTTCCTTATGTGATACTAATGTCGAAAGGTGCCGAAATCCGTGTTGCTTATCCCGGTTGGCACTAGCAACTTCCAGAAACCGATTTAGTTCTACCGTTATCAGAAAAGTTAACAACTTTAGTACGTGTTTTTTTTGCAATACCGCACCACGAAACTCGCAGGTCCGAGCTTGGTTAACTTCAGGAACAAATAAAATGATTACCTTTGAACACTAGACAGGAAAACAGCCTTTCTGCAGGCGCATATTAAACAACACCGGCAGGGACCGGAATGAGTGCGTTTATCAGGCAAATATTTCCTATCTGATATGCATCCGCTGCCCTATTGGACTACAAATTTAAAAATCTGGATAATTTCCGTTATTAAGAAGTTAGTCTCGATAGTGTTTCTCTGCTTAACCTTATGTCCCGCCTTTTGGCAGTTACAACATGACGAGACATCCGAGATCTTAGCGGCCTGGGCATAAATCTTTGATGTTGAGCCGTTTAATCCACTTATAAAAAGCCTCGTTGAACAGATCGGACATGAAATCGAAATCGTCTAACCCATTCTCGGGTATGGAAATTTCCCAATTAAAACACTGCCGCCTAAGTTCAAGGTACTTCCACTCTAAAATGGTCTAAAAATGGCTTGGTTTCGAAGAAAGAAAAATTTGAAAATCGCTCATTAATTTTCAATAATAAATTAGGTTTTTTCTTTCTAGTCCAGTGAAATTCGAAAAAACTTCTTCAAAATGTACGCTACCAATTAATTGCAAGTAAACAGTTGCTTCTGTTTGAAGGCAAATATCAACACTGATAAAAATGGCTTGGAAGTTGGACGTACATGAATGTTTAAAACTCTTATATTTTTTGAGCTTTCGCAGTTATAAACTTTCATAAAACAAAAGATGGGGTATAAGTTTCTTGTCAGTTTAAGAGTTTTCGTTTGTACGATATATATGCTTCTATCTATATTTACTTACCATATACTACTAAAACGGAGTTTATTTCTACGACCCAGATTGACCCCGTAAGGCGGTAGAATTAAGCTGATTTCTTTAGGGGTAATAGAATTGTATTCTGTGGGAGTTACGCAAAAGATGGAGCATATTGGATGCAAACTTTTCCGGGAAATGTTTCGTTTTTTTCTAATGCATAATAATAATTTAGGCATGTTGATTTTTTTGCAATTTGCTCGACAACCGTTGACAATTTGTGAATGATTTGTGCTGAAAAGTTGTTTATTTTTTCATACTCTATGAAATTATTGGACTTGAAATAAAGGTTTTGAATTTTCGTGTGCTTACTACTCAGGAGTAACATAGTGACTCATGCTAAAATTATTACGAGGTGATTGAGTACGGACGGCTCATACTGGATGAACATCTAGCTGATAATTTTTAAGTATATGTTTTGTCGGGGTAGTTTCTTTCTCTCTAAGGGAGGGGGTATATAACTCGAATAATTTGCGACTTAATTAATGAAATATCAACCATCTCAGCCTAACTAGTTTTGACCTGGGAGTCAGCCGCCTTAAACAATAATTTATGGCAGTACCGGATGTGAGATTTACAATTATTTATTTTAGCGCAGAGTTCATGTTCTTATCTTAGATGAGAAGTTTCAAAGTCAAATTTTTTCCCCGTAGCGTTGAAGCCATGCGTTGAAGCTAAAGAACGGACTAATTAAAATGAAAAAGTGGCACACATACAACAACATATAGAGATCACCACAACATTTTAACCAAAAGATGGGAAAAACCGTAGGAGTGTACGAGATATCTGTTAGGGAAGGTTTCCCAGTAGCACTGCGTTCATGGTTAACGTCACATATGTAAGCGAGGTAAATTTTGCTTAGTTTATATCGACAATTTTAAAACCGAGCTGAGTTGTTCTTTCAAATAGCAGAATATATACCGTGTGTTAACGGATTAATTGTAGCAATTTAATGAGGTTGCTGGGATATTCGTTTGAGTAGGATAGCCAGTCAATGGCGTAGGATAATCGAGTAACTGTAATAAAAAGGATTTTAAGGAAATACGAACACTGTAGCCGGATAGTTGCAACGGAGTAACAAAGATATATAATAGGACGTCAAAAGAACTGCAGTGGGACTCCTGCAAACATGGCTGCCTGCAAGAGAACAAAATTTATGTTGAGGTCATCAAATATTGAGATAGGTTGACGAGTTTACCGAATTGTGGTAGTTTATTGAGAAGAAGGGGCACGAAGTGTCGGATGAATCGCAACGGGATGTATCGCTAATAGATTTATTGAAAAGGAGAATACAGCGGGATAACGGAAGATCTTCAAAGAATTGTAACCCGGTAATCAAAAAGCAATTGAACTATAGTTTATAATTAGGCTAAGGGCATTTATATGTTCTTCGACTGATCAGATAACTGAAACGAATCAATTGGGCAGAATAACCACAGTAATTTAGTTCCGTTTGGCTGGGCTTGACACAGTAGCTAAATCATTACTTATATATCTTTTGTCCCACCATCTATATCTGAAATTTCAATTAAGTACGGATTCGGAAATTATTGTTTGTGTTCTATTAGGATCAAAAAATCTTCATTGAAAGACTTCTTAATTAGTTATATATGTAATAAAACTTTATCATTTAATCTATAAGTTAAGACTTATAAAAGACCTTTCACGCATGGAAGTATAGTATCGGGGAACCATCATAAAATATTATTGTAATAATAGAGTAATAAAAATATGACTCAATGTTATATATAGTTTTCACTCAAAAATTGAAAGTCTTGAAACTATTTTAGGCGAATTAGACTACTTTTAAACAATTTTGGACACTTTTCAAATCCTGTTTGGTCCCATTCGTGAAGGAATAACGTGTTGTTTTGCATGACCATCGATCACATAGGAGAAACAGTATCATCCCGAAAGCGTGCCATAATTAAATTCACGGAAGTGTCATCAAACGTTCGTACCGAATGAAGAATTTAGAATTTAATTATATCGTATTTTCATGGAAAGAACTATTTAACAGATTGAAATTATTTTCCAATGCACACCCCTTGTTGTATCACTAGGTTTAAAACTCCAACTAAATAACCTTTAATACATCGTAGCTGCCTCTGGTTAGCATCACTGATGCATGGCGAGACGATGCTGGAGGGCGTTCCAGGTCTGGCAGATGGCGCTGCTGCCTCTGATAGAGAACTCCTATCTCTATCCTTTCGAGAAGATGGTGGATCTTTCTTGCGGCGTAGCTTAACGGCCCGCAATGATTCAGAAGAGCCAACGGGTGGCACTGACGGCATTAGATGGAGGAGAGACTGGCAGCGATGTTTAAGGATATTTGACGTGCCTGTTTTATGGGGCAGAAACCGGTACACTTTGTGGCATTTCGAACAAGCCACATGCTCTGCTATGCGACTGTTGTCCTGGTCCAGGATCTATAAAATTGAGTGATACCGCAAAATAAACAAGAGTTTTCCAAAGGCGAATTTCTTCGTAGAAAATATGCGTTCCAAAAATAACTGAAGTTTTCCATCGAAAACAGAACTAAATTATGTCCATTTTAGTATTAAGGTTGTATATCAGGCAGTGCCTTAATATTGAATCATATTGCCAGCGACCTACACCAAAAAACGTGGCGATTGCAAAGCTTGAAAAAAAGGTTCTATCCGACATCTACCCTATCAAAACTTTGGCAGTTTTTAAATCATCTTAGATTTCATCTTTTATAAATGTAACTAGTTTACTTAGGTGGTTTGATAACCTGACGATAAAATGTTGTCATTTATAAATCTTCCCTTTTGGATATTTCTTCACAATGAAGTAGTATAAGTAGTATGAAGTAGTTCTTATGCCGCAATGACATGTACGTATCTGTATACCCGAAGAAATTTTGTTCTGTGCTTTATTTTAGCCCCGGCAATTTGGACGCACATTTCCGACTGTTTCTGCATATCATTTAATGTATCGCTTTTCTTTGTTCAAATAAACAGACCACCACAAGATACCGAGAGTCAAAGTTTACGAGTGGAAAGCTGTTTACTTAGAATAATCGAAAACAAGCTGTATATACATTTCGACCTTATATTTAAAAAATCTTAACAAATTACTTTCTCTGACTATATAAACAGTGCTTATGTGGATAGATCAGGGTCCGATAATGGTGTTAAGTTCGTATTTCGTTCTCTGTGACGTGCCTCTCCGTGGAGACAATTGTGCGGCTGAGAATGAATTAACGGTAAATTACCAATCGGGATGGAATTTGTCTGGCTGTTTGGAAAACTTGTCATATTGGTCCGCGAGTATATATATATTTAAAAAAAAAAAGGTAAAAGGAATAGGTTGAATTTATAAATTAACGGATGGGCGGACGCATATAACTATTGTTAGAAGACTGTCACTGTATCGAAAAATGTAATAGGAATTTAATTAACTATGGTTTCCTTCTAAACGTATTTTCCTCACTTTATCAGGGCTACAGTTTACGAAGAGAATCCGTCAAAGATGCTTCATTCAGCCAAAAAGGTTTTCAGAATGAGAACGATTTATGTACATATATATTGCATGAAAAATCATTCTGTAATATGTGCGCTGTTAACATGTGAGAGCTAATAGCGTAGTAACTAATTAATGTAGAGGAAAGTATTAAAGTATCAATGAAAGTTTTTTCTATTAAATGTGGTTCTTGGCGTTATTAAATTGACCTCGAAGGCACCTTTTTTAAAAAGCCTGATAACGACAAGGGATTGGATTATTGTCAAAGTAACTCAATTGCTGAAAAGCTGAGCGATACCAAGCTATGGTGTACGTTAATACATCTGGACTTTCCCTTGTGATTCCATCAGTTGCATGAAAGCCTATTTGAAAAGTAAATACGATACAGAGACTTACAAGACAATTCATATTTGCCTCCTCAAGAATCATTGCCTCAGCAACGATAAAATCAGTTTATGAACTAGTCAGCAGATCGCACATCAAGTGATGAATATTAATGATACACTACCAACCGCGCTCAAAGCGTGTAATCATAAAGTCGTGCTGGTTTTTCTATACTCTTATTTTTTTCTCTGTGACGCTCGTCTTGCTTTTATAGGACGCTTTCCTCATGTGTTGTTTATTTGTTGCTATTTTCGGCCTTGTTGGTTGTCTTTAGCATTCTTTCCTTCTTCTAAGTAATGTAAACTGCGTAAACATATGAATAACAAGGTACACCTAAAAACGCTTACTTTTTCCAAATGGTTAACGTTAAACATCTCTTTTGTGTAGACAAACTTCCTATATCAATCGAACGTGCTGAAGAATTGATAACGTAGGATATCGAAGGTTTCAACTTCAAATTATTCTTGGAGCACGTGACATCGTCCCAAGAAATATTTCGTCGTTGTTGATCGCAGAGTCACCGTGGAAAGCAAAACTTTGGAAAAACTTTACCGTTCAGGAATTACAAAAAATATACATTGGCTTTTTAGTGACCTAAATTGCTTGGACTGGAAAGCATTTACAATAAATATCTACATGTATTTGTTATGAGAAAACCTAGCTTTTTACAATTATGTTCAACATGAAGGTTTCAATAAGATCCACAGATTATTGCGTATTACTATATAGAGTAGATTATGACGAGTATCCGAAGGAGCGAAGATGCTTTATAGAACATGCTTTGTAGAAGCTGTATGCACAAAATGCTGGCTAGCTTTGTAAGCTATCGGTTAAACCACAGATTGACTAGAAAGAAACACTTCCCATCAAACAGTGTGGATTTTGGGCACCAAAAAACACTGTATCGTTTTCTGTACAGCGTTCAGTGTTGCACACAATTCGGTATTATAAAAGTTGCCTTCCTCGAACTCGTTAGGATCGATCGGCTCATGTGGAGTACCTCACAATCCAGTCAGATCATAGTGTACAATAGAAAACTCGAACCGTTTCGTATAGGGCAAGCAACTGGTTTCGTTCAAGACTATAACTTCAGTCCGGCATTATTCGCGGAACCACATAGATGCTTCTGCCATGACAATCATCATGTACACAGATGCTTTTATAGTACAAAATAGCAGTGGATTCCATTTGTAGAAGGCACTGGCTACTTCATCATACGTTAAACAAATCAGTTTCAAAATATGTACGCAAAAAACAAAAATGATGATCACGCCTGTCGCATACCTATCATTTGGAACAGTGTTCATTTAAGGTAGTATAGACCTTGCGTTTCTATGCTGACAACTTCAGATTATGAAACAACAGCATTCTTTGAGCGGATCCTAATTTCGCGCATCTCTTCATTTGACTGCTTCGGGTACTTACCTGCGAATGCCCCTTGTTGTCTAGGTAAACTAGGATACAGTTGAACTTTTCGAAACTCTGATCCATTTAATTTTGTTGCTTTTTACGTACCTCACCGAAGGTCTCCCATATAACACTCTTCCTCTTCTCGTCACTTGTTCTCTTAAGAACGACATGGTACACTCCGCATTGTATTTTCTTCTGGATCTGTTGCGTGGTGTAACCACCTGTTTGTTGCCTCTTTGGAGGTTCATCTTGCGGCTGTAGTAACGATGACGACGACGTGTCCTCAAGAAGGTGTGAGATAACCGGGGGTGAACCTGTCACGCTAACAGGGAGCATGGCTCCAGTATTTGCACTGATCGTTGCGCAGAGTTGCTTTTGAAATCAATGAGCTGAAAATCCTGTTGGTAGAAAATTATATTAAAAGGTGCAACTATCTATGTTTCAAGCTTATTGTCCAAATTCACACACATACATATACATATTTTTTTAGAATTTGAGTCTCAAAGCAGGAGTTATGCAGACCCAGAGACTGTTTCAACTTGAATTAGTTTATAAGCTTATTTATATACTTACTTAAATAACACAAGGCGGCCTTTTTAGATGATAAATCAATTTGACGATTAGGAGACAGCGATAACGAAATAACTTAAGACTTTATGTATCAACTCCGGAGGGTATGGTAACATTCGGCCGCACTAGTCTCCTCAGTTTCTTAATACATCGTTTTCCCGTCTCTAGATTTTAGAGTATCGCCGCCCGCTTAATGATTCCTCCTTTTTGCCTCGCTAATGGTCCGAGTCTTTGGTACTGAATCGGTTAGTTATCGTCAAAATCCTCAAGTAATCTAGGAAACTCGATAGTTTTTCTTAAGCCAATTGCTCAGTTTCTCTTACGGTCTACATTAAAATCTGAGTCAAGATGCTTCTTAATAGGGAAATTTTCCGGTAATCTATGCACACGGTACTCCCTCTTGATCTCATTTCTAATTTCTCATTGGAAAGAGGCGGGAGTATAATAGTAATATAATAGCATCCGCGTGATGCGAAGGGTTTTCGCTCGGACAACCAGAAGCCAAGCCCTATAGCTCCGCCTAAAAATAAGCAGGCCTCTTTAACAGGTTCACGGTCTTTTCAGTTTCTCGCATCATCAATATAGAAAATACACACACCATCGTAATGAAATCGTTCACTTACCTTTGCGATCGGCTGCATCCAGGAAACCTAGCCCCTTGCTTAACTGATACTGTCATGTAACTTGGACAAATCAAAACAGCTTCAAACTTCTACCAAATTTTTGGCTTCTGACCGCCCCATTCAAAATCATATGATATACGACATAGGCGTTATAACGAAAGAAATACCTGCTAAGGCTTGAGAGCTGGCTCATAGCGGAACATCTTATTAATGGCAAATGCGACCGAGTTGAACATATGTCTAATGAACTAAATCGGTCAGGTGGAGTACTTCACTTTAATGTTCCTATATCTTGTAGGGTATATATACTATCGTTTACTAAGGTAATTAGAGACAAGAAAAAGTGCGACTTCTTTGGATAGGAGTTTTCTTTGTAAGAAGGTCTGCAAGCCCTGGAGAACGTACAAGTTAACAAATCAGCAGGTTCAGATAGGCCCGCAATGAGCATCTCAGAAGCTTCTTTACTCTGATCTCTTATTGGATGAGACTTTTTAAAACGTATGTAGTGACATCCTTTTCTTCAGTGGAGAAATGCGACTCAGTCAGTGATCGTTGAAATATAAAGAGAAATAACCATTCCGTCCTTATGTCCCGTAATCACTAAGAAAAGCTCCTGGTATAAGGTGCCGGTCTTATTGTTGATTATGAGATTATCCGCCTACATATACATCTGCCTACTATTATGGTTTTTCGAAGAGTAGTTGTAGACTGAAATAACATGTATGTAAAAAAAATACACAGTGTGGGTGTTTTTAAAAGCCATATTTGGTTCGGTTACCAGATACATTGCCGCTTTGCCACTCACTCTTCTTATACGATATAAGCTCACATAAAGAGCCGGTCATCCTTCCAAAAGCCGCAGTGTCATATCGCGCATTGTAAAGAGGTGCATGAGGAAAAAGGCTTATTATATACAGAGCTGAAATTTCACAACAGTCTGACGAAATCCGGTTTTCCGGTGAGTGTACAGGTTTATGTATCGAGCACCTCATTATTTGCTTCAAATGGAGTGGACGAAGGTATTTCATCATAAAATAGGATATATATCAGAGATAAAATATTGCGACAATAAAGATCTGAGGCGGTTAAAAGAGTAAAAACTAACTACAGAATACACAAAGAAGCAACTTCAGAAGACCCAGCAAATTTCATTCGGAACAATAGAATAGTTTTAGGCTAGGTAATTGAAACTGGTCTATTAAAACATTTTTGCCCGAAATATCGGTACGTGGCAAGTGGTAAGCTAGATAAATTGCCATTTATAGCACCATGACGAATATTTACTTGTCGTACAGCATGTCTAAACGCAGGAATATAATCAATATCCCGAAACACTTGTGTGGCGCGAAAATATAAATTCCGGGAGACGTTCAAAAGCATCCTTTAAATCATGCTCCACTTCATTCCTCATATGCATCTACTTCTCAAAGTTCAGCAGTATGCTAGCTATTGTTCCAAAAAAACGACCGTTTACAGGTCATTTTAGCGGAGTTGATTACTCCATGTTTTAGTACACTCTGGAGGATTTAAACTTTGCGCCGAAAGTAGGCCAAACAGAAGTTTCAAAAATGCTAAGATTTAAAAATAACAGAGTCCGTAAACGAGTAAGATTTGGCTAGTCGGTTGGATTTATCTTCTTTGCAGATGCAAAACCAGACCAGCGGATCAGGCGATGATGGATTTGGTGACTGACACAAAAAGTGATGTTCGTCACGATTCTTGCAGGCTTAACTGCTGCCTTCATCGCTTTCTTCTTAGTTATTTGAATGTCGGGTTCTTCTCATCCCCCTGGATATTTAGCAATAAGGGACATTTCGTTTTTTTTTTCCATCTAGAAGCAATCTAGTTTGTAATCGGCTCTTCTGCCCGGTCAGTGCGATCGTCGCATTATTTGCTGAGCCGAGAATGAGTCAACTTGCCTCCATCGACCGAGCTACATCTGGCAGGACCATATAGACTTCTAGCAGCTCGGCGAACACATTCTTACGGTAAGTACTAAGTCGTTAGCATATACAATAAAAGCTATCTTTGGTAAGAGGTTTCTCAGTTTTAGGACATCGTTATATACTAAGTTCCATAGTAAGGCGGCCAAGACGGCCTGTTCCTGATGGTAGCCCATTGCTCAGGGTGGCCCGTTCAAAATACCTTGATACCAAACGTACCAAACCTAAGGTATAATATGAGGATACTTTCTAGCTAACGGGTCTAGAACTGAGTTCCACCATAGACGGTTCAAAATATTTCTACGTTCAAAACTATGACTAGAAACAACCTTCTATTCTTTAACGGAAAAGCTTCAGTAGTTCCTTCCTTTCCAAAGCTGAATATGCTGCATATCCACTTGGGTGTCTTTGGCATTTTTTTGCTATATGATCTAGTAGACCACACTCATAAGATTCGGACTCGTATAATTTCTAACTATCTGCCTAAGTTTTTGATATCTTAGTCAGAATGTTAGTGTTACATGGTTTCTCATTAAATATGATACTCATTTACGGCTGTTTGCAGTTAAAGGAACTGATAACGATAAATAAAGGGCCTTTCGTTCATTTCTGAGGTGTCTTAAATTCAGCCTTTCTTCTTAAACCTAGCAGTTTCTTAAAACTGGCGTGCTTTTCTGGGTCGTCATATGTGCCAGATTTTTTATGGAAAATACATGGGGCTCGGGATGGCCAAGGAGGCTGTAATCTGTCCTTCTGTGACGGCCTCGGGTTAAAAAGACTCGGAGCCCCACTGTCTAAATCTGTTAGTCGATATCCTTTAAGGATATTGCAGTCTTTTTTTTCTTACTGATTATGGATAACCCTTTTCATCATCGATGAACATCCCGTAGACATGTTTTGCCCCTACTTGTTTGCTGCTATTGACTAGCACCTGTCTCGTTCCCATCGATGTTACCTTGTTCCATTTTTGCAATCCCAGCATGGACGTGCCTCCTCAGCGGCCTCATACAAAAGAAGAGCTAGAATATGGAAGCGGATGATGAGTCAGAAAGTTCCACACGTACGCTGAGACAGGAAGGCATAAACGGTACTTCACCAGCTCAGTGTACCCTCGAGGCTTCGAATTATTATGGTCAGTTTTCAGGGCCTTGCAGGGGTTCTCCCGAAGGATCACGGTTAGAGAATAGTCGTTCTTTGTCCTATGAAGCTTTCATCAACACCAAGCGGTTATGGTCCTTTGAGTTGAATGGTAGTCTTAATTAAGGCCTTCTAGCGGATCGTTTGGGAAATGTATCCAGGCGCGCCAAGTAGTCCATAAACAGGTCTTCCAAACCTCAAAAAATATTGACATGTGTTGCCTCCGGTTTTGATCTCCTTCCTTGGCCGTATCCTTTAGTGGGTACGGAACATATTTCCGGCTTACTTATTTTATCTAAGTATAAAAAAAGAAGATTTATAGTGTCAGGAGTTTTAATTCTAGTTCTGCTTTTCACATCTTAAATGCCTACCAGCCTAAGTTGCTGCTCTTGGCCTTGGATTAGTGTTAACTGTTATCTCAATGGTACACTACAAAAAAGTCACCCAGTTCGCTTTAAAGTTTTACCATACAATCCTATAAGTTTGCAAAATCCGTTAACCTGTCTCAGTTCATTCTGAGTACACGCTCAACAGTCAACAGACGGATATATATTCTTGTTCTATAATGAGCATAAAACAACAGCGCATTTTTCTACTTCAAAAGAAAACCGCCACGCGGTGTCAAGTTATTTTGAGCATGCTGTAGACTGAGTTTCTCAATCGACTTAAAAATCAAAGAGTGGTCCTTCTTATGGTACATAAGATCACCAAATAACGAATGAAAAAAGAAGGCAATATACTAAAGCTGCGCGAATTCACTCTAGTTAGTACACAAAATAATGTCGATCAAGTCAGCTTTACGCCATTTATATTCCAGATTCAGATACTGGAGAAAAGGATGTAATGCACAGATTTCGAATGATAATTGAACTCGGCAGGATAGAAAGCGATACAAAAACTAAAAAAAAGATTAGTAAACAAATAAGAAGGAGATATTTGATATTTTAAACGAACCAACAAGAAATAAAACACTCTGTTACTCAGGCTTTTAAAAAATATATGTAATGATATTTTTCTTAATTTCCTTAATGAAATGTTTGCATGACTTATGTTTGTAAATCGCTGCTCCAAGATATTTTTTCTCCGTTAATCCGCCAGCATAAGGCTTATTTAATATTCAAAAAGCGGTGGGCCATTTAGCTTGATCTTACCCTGGTTTGTATAACCGATATTTTTGCTTCTTTATTTATAAGTCGTAAGGTAATATTGGGTGGTAATGTAGGGTCACATAGGCCATTAATAGTTCCATGCGAAAAAGTCTATCATTTGACAAAGGTAAAGAGAAAAAACTTATCTTTCAAAAAATCACTAAAAGGGTTAAAAGGGGTATGGTTAGAGAAGACGATGCTATATATCCCTTCACAATCGCTCATCTAGCTAGAACAAAAATTTTAATTGGTCTACCGCAGGTCCACATAAAATTTTGTTATACAGTGTAAGGCCGAGCTTTGAAGCAATAAATGTGTAATACATTTATGAGCTTTTTCGAGAACTGAGAGAGGATTGTAACAAGGTACGCAGTATTATTCATAGTAAGCATAACAACACAAAACCGTTGTAACCGCCATCGTTAGTAATTGTTTCGATATAACCATGACTAATTTTGATATATGATCGTGACTATCCGCGATGTGATATATTTCAGCTATATTGTTTTCTTTGAACGATACGTTAAATCAATAAAGCCGTCAAAATTTTTAGAACAGCAACCACCATGTTGACATGTTGTACAAACAGCGTAAAATTACGATGTCTTTAAAAGTAAATACAAATATGAACATTCTCATTAGATTGAATTGCCCTATGAATGTACTTAGTTGTTTTCATTGTTCTTTTTAAATATGGAACAATCGCTAGCATCAGGGTCATTTTATATTCAAAAATCGGTGGCCCATTTAGCCTGACCTTACGCTGGTTTGTATAACCGATATTTTTTATTCTTTATGGTTTTCAAGAAGAAAAAGCGAAAATATGCTTAGTTGTATCAAAAAAGACCATCTTATGAAAGTGTAATAGAAGGAAAGATGGCTACCCGACTTGCAACAAATACCTGACCGGCATGCCTTACAAAGATTCTGCAAGTTGGATCGAACTACTCGCAGTAGTTAGATATTTTTAAACCACCGTTAACTTGTTAGAATTCAATGAGTGGCCTTTATGGCCCCTTCAATACATGAAGCTTCTTAGTGTATATATTTTTTTTACATATCTATAAATTTAGACATTATTTCATATGACTCACTTCCAGCGCGAAACGAAGTTTGTGTAAATTCAGATTTGAACCTAAATTGCCACAGGTGTTTAAACTTTGTAAAAAACACCTTAGCACAAATCACAGAAAACATTAAGTCATTTCGTATTCTTCATTTACATTTTTCAGCTGCATTTGAGAGACGTTTCAGTTATCCCTATTTTTGCAGATTTCGACCAAATTGATCTAAAACATTAATAACTTGGAGATATAAGAAGATGTCCTACTGTCTTATCTTCTACAAGAACAAAAAAAAAAGAGTTTTACTCAACTGTGGCTTTTAGGGAAGAGCATTGATGGATTATTTCCGTTCGGTAAAAGCAGTGATCTCCAATGTAAGCAACTCTAAATACGATGCATTATTATTATTATTATTTACCTCAAAAAGATATTGTATGATTCTTACTATCATCGTTCAGTATAGCTAGATCCGCAATTTTGTTTCAAAATGATCGGCCAATAAGGTACTGGTCATATATGGTAAAAAGGTAAAGCATTCGAGATTACATTGCTTTCGTCTGGTATATTCACCAACTCGAAAGAAAAACGATTTCGAAATTAATTTGCTTAACACCCTCAGGTGTACGAACTTTTCATCGTGTAGCTTGCGAAACCACGTCGCTTAGAGGTCTCTTTATTTATTTAAACATCGTATATATTTTGGATGTGAATTACTTGTTATGGTGCGTAAGCCAAATACTTTTGTACGTTTTGTTTCTGAAAGGTAACTCGAATCTTCTGAAGCATTGCTGAGAGACATTGACAGATTTTCTATTTTAGTTAGAAACTATTTAAATAAACATTCGATTCGTAAGAACAACTACTGAAAATGGCGTTGTTCGATGTAAAGGACGACGTTGCACTGTTATCTTTTTTTTGTTTAACTTAATCTCGTCGTAATTGTTTTTTGCACACCCAAATTTTATACCCGATCTATACTATACTTTCAAGCAAGGATTCATGTAGATCCTGTTAGGAAACAACCATGAGGCTGAAAGGTGCTTTGTTGACAAAAACTGAAATTTTTAGATATTGGTATGTTTAGGATGTCATTGCCACATACTTTGAAGATAAAAATATAAATGTGATCAAACCGAAAAGTTAACTAAGATGCTGATTACCTTATATTGTAGGTGGTCAATACTCGAGCAAGTAAAAGAAGACTTATGGTTAAAAAAGAAATGAGGGAAACTGGCGACCAAATCGACAAACGACATAATCGATACTACACATTTTATTTAACACAAAAGTTATTGAATGGACGCACTTTCAAACCACATTATTCGTTTTGCCAGTCCTTCTTTAATAAAAGGGGACACTTGCTCGATTTTAATATTATAATGATATAATTTATATTCAAAAGTGTTAGATTGCAAAAAAATAAATTGTATGAATGCCCAAAACAAATTGTCTAAACTGGCTTAGTTTGAAAACGGATATCTTAATTAAAAAGATGCAACCGAAATATAAAATATAGCCAACAATGCAAACTATATTTCATTATCACTTTGCTTAAGCTTAAGGTTTTCAAAAAAGATATAACGTTAAGCAGAAGTGTTCGCGTTATCGTTGATCCCCCATAGGTTTACAATTGTAAAAAGAATAAAAAAATGCACAAATAAAAGATACTTCTTTTTCACATTTCTCTCGGCTATAAAGCTATATATTTCTTAGATGTGAACCTGCGTATTTCCTTACAGTAATCCCAAATATAACGGAAAGTTTTGTGTTTTTTTTAATCTGCCTCTTCTAGTGTCAAAGTTTGTTAATTGGCTTGTAAAAATAATGGTAGTTTTAACTAAATAATGATTATAGCCTAAATTCTTATTATTATGATATTATTTGACCTCTGTAGTTTAATTTAAAAACATAATTGCATATTTTTTGTCCATAATGCACTGATTTAAATTGTAATTCGTCTTGAATCTTGGTGGAGAGGTGTATACATAGCTAATTTTCGGCGTACGCCTAAAAAGTGTAAATTACGTTAATAATCACGTTACCAGATGAATTTGAATAAAACGTAAAAACATGGCTTTTAAAATTTATAGATATTGAATTTTTATTAACTTTATTTTCAATAAGAAAAATAACACTGATATCTATACTTATAATCGACTAAATAGAACATTTTGCTTAATGTTAAGGTACACTTTTATTATTCAGTGTGCTTTCTCGCACACTCTCTTTTTATTACACCTTTTTATTTGTAAGAGCTTTGAAAGGACTGTAGGCAACTTAAATAGTGCGATGTGTTCAGTCACGCAGCGTGGTGGCTATCTATACTGTTTTTTTATATATGACCTGCTTGAAATCTGTGTGTCCTTCAGGTTCAAGTAGAGCAACTTCTTCAAATTCATAATGATCAGGTTTGAGTTTTACATAGTTGTTCCACAAATTTTTCTATGAGGGCTACTTTCCAACTGGCAGTATTTATTATTACAAATTTCTGGATTACGTTAGTACAATATATTGGGTGTTCAAAAAATTCCGTAACGTCTTATAAAACTTCAACTTTTTTACAGGTTCACTTAGTTAGTATTTTTTATCTTTTAAAGCACACACCAAAAAAACTGTATCAGTGGAACTATGGAGAGCGATCTTAGACGCAGGGTTTAAGTAAAAAGAGCTAAACCCTGCGGATTATAAGCAATATCTGTCATGTTTTGATCGTTATGATTTTTTCAAAATATACTATTACTGGGTAACTGTCTATGTAAACATATAAAGCCCACGAGAAATTATTACAGAAGACGTCAACTTAGTGCATCACCATTTTCAAGCATTCACAATAATACAGTACAAGAAACCACATATTATGCAAACTTGCTAAGTGAAAGCGTTACACGCTCAGCCGCAGCTAATTTATTGTTGAATGTTCTTCTAACTTGTAATAATAATACAGCATAGGATGATAGCGACTAGCTTTACGATTAATAAATTTACATTGAATCTAAACGTTTTTATGAAAGCCAATCGTGGCACACATGCTGAGCCTCGTTCAGTGATACCAAATGACCACAATTATAGCAATAATGTTTGTTAATAGTGACAACTAACTTTGGGTACTCCACGTACTCATACCCTACAGCAGTTACCATTTCTCTCTGAAAATCACAAAACCTCTGCTAATAATATAAGATTTTCTGTATATCAGCGCTCTCCATGTTTTCGATATGGGTGCGGATAGCGATTTGTATTTACTTACCATGTGAACCAATCGAGCGGATATAGTTGTTGCGGATTTTCGCAGGCGGATACTTCACTATTGTCAATCCATAACAATCAACACGCCCTATCCGCCGCTTGGCGATAGCCATGTTTGTTTTTGTTTCATCGAAAGTGCCACCTGGCGGCCAAAGTGTTACTAATGGCTAGAAAATTCTCTATAATAGTAAGTCATATATTTCTTGCATTTTATAATCTTAGATTTGGCGGACGCGTAACAGTGAGATTTAGAAACGAGGAAGTTGATATTATGAATTAAAAGAGAACAATTGTCTACTTCTTTTCATTTTAGATAATTTATTTCAATTCTGCCGCGCAACAGTAGTTGAGCCAAAAGTACTCGATTTCTTCGATTCGTGTCCCCGCGTACAAGAGCAACTTTTAGTAAAAATCAGGGTGAGTAACTAGGATTATCTGCCAGAAACACATGCATAATTATTTTTCAATGTTCTCCTCACCGTTTAAACGCTAAATAATTGCTATAGTAGTTTATTAGGTTTTACTAATCTGTTTGTGGCGAGTTATGATGAAGGGGGTTCGACGAGCCGGATAGCCATTTTGGCCGTAGCTGACCAGAAGAGGGCGGTTAGTAGCTTTGAGTCAGGCCGTTTTAGCGACTCAACACGCCCGGACGGCGACTTACCGCCAGAGCATATTTTCGTGTCTCCTTTTGGCGTTCTAAATAAAAGCACACCTCCAACCCAATATTTTTTTAATACGAATATGTTTATCCTACTTTCATGCGTAGCAGATGTATTACTATTAGATATGATTATATATTTATAATTTTTTATACTTTGTATTTATTATTCCTTTTACACATATTGCGCAATGCATATATATATATATATATATATATATATATATATATATATATATACCAGGGTAAAACTTATGAATATAATATATTCTACTACCAAAAAGAAAAGCCAATGCCAATTCTCCTCAAGTTAAACGGCGTTCAGTGCTAAAATTTTATTAAACTCAAATCGTCACTAATTAGTCAAACTTCACACCACAGAGACATAAGATTTAGCATTACGCTCTGAGAAAAGTACGTTTACATCTTGTAAAAGTAAATGTTGCAGAGGTTTAGTGAATGTCACATTGTGAAGAAAATGGGTGTACACGAGGATTCACGTGACATCAATATCAAGATGCCATCCAGAGACATTTCTTTAAGGTCTGAGCCTAGAAAATTAAAAATGATTCAAGTCATATTTTTGCTCATATAAATATTATATATATTTTTGCGTGCTTCCAAATGCATGACACTACAAAGTAGGTAATGCAATACTGCGATAACACGATTCGAAAGTTCTCAGGAAATTTTATATACTTTAGCTCATAAAAAGTAGTAACAGACGTCGTTGAACGATAAAGCAGACAGAAAATACATTACAGTTTCGTATAGTGTAGCTTAATAGTTCTGCTAAGATTTTGTAGTAACGTAGTGTGTAGTGATAGATGCAAAGCTAAACTAAGATTGCACTAGATATCTACACGGCTATGGACTGATATGAGAAAACGGAAGATGTATTTAAAAAAGCTGCGACATACTCTATTTTAAAAGCAATGAAATGTAATGATTTGAGACCCTAGGGGAAAACCCGGAAAAACGAGTGCAAAGCTGAAGTTTAAGTCTGGAAATTGAGGAAACTGTGGCGCATTTATTTTGAACAGGACAACTAAGCATTAAACAATAGAGGCATGTATAAATTTTACAAAGCCAAAGCAAGGATATGCTCTCGACGCGGGCGGCTCGCTCACCTAGTGCAATGTTGTGTAATGATTCCAGTGCGTTGCAGCATTCTTCTCGCTTTCCTCATTTTAAATAAGCTGTTTTCCAATTTTCACAGCAGTGTATTTTGTTAATTATTAGCGGTGTCGGTACAAACTGCCATTTTCCTGCCTTGCAAAAAGTAAAATTTTTACCCAAAATCTTATAAGTAGATCTTATAAGTTAATGTAAGTTTTCAGGAAATTTCCACGGTTACCCGACAGATCGCAAAAAAAAGTCAAGTTAGTTTTAGTAGTTTAGTGTATAAATAAGTTCCTGGAATTTAATGACCAGCAGAATATATATATTAATACAAACACTTTTCATTACGTACAATCTAGGAGTACAACAAGATTTAGGAATATGGAGTTGTCTTGTAACACACAGCGGTTGGGTATTAAAATATTTAGCATTATGTTCTACAGTGAAATTCAAGGAATTTCATACTTGAGTATATTATTTATTTGCAATAATTAAAAATGTTTTATTAAAATGGGCGTTTTAATCATCAATAAAGCTCGGCAAATTATTTGCAATCCACCAAACAGTGCTACCTTGCGATTTTCTCGACTGGTAGCTGGCACTAGGTGCAATATTGTTGCGCTTGGCAGATCGATGAAATTTTGAAAAGTGGCGTTACTACAACGTTAAATTCAAACTATTTTATTTAGACAGAATTCTATTTTCAAACTATGGGTTTGAAATTTAAAAAAAAGTTTAATCCCAAGCTATTGCCGAAAACGTATGAAAGGCATTAGAGTCTAAAATGTATTTTTAACATTCAGCAGACAGAACGACACCCTCAAATGGAACCTAGTTTTTTAATGCGCCGATTTACATTAAAACAAGTGTCATTGAAATATTCGATAAATTATAGATTTAGGTGTGTTTCTATCACGAGTGGTAGCGAAGTCTCAGACTAGTGTCTCCAGAATATTTTCTAGGCTTGTCGCGAATCCGGTAGCAATCCGGTCCCAGTATCACATTTTTCCACGTGATGTCTGTTTATTTAAACCTTCTGGGCATAATAACCCTAATCTACCCAACTTACGCGCAAGAAATGCTTACGCGTTGTTTTCTATAGTTAAAAACAGTTTGTATTCCGATAGAGAAACATTTGTCTCACAGACAGTTGGTGTGCACGACTAAATTTGGGCCAGCTTCTTTTCTCATTAAGTAAAAATTTATCCAGTGTCCATTCTTACTCTACTGCTAAACATTCTTGAGACCTTTGATATCAAAAATTTAAGGAAGCGGTAACTGCCCAGCGAAGTGGCGTAACACTTAGCAACGCTGCAGCTATCGTAAAGTAAGTAGTTTTAAAATTTACGTTTCTGATATCCTTAAGACAAATAATGATAAATATATACAAACTGTTATCCAGGAAATTAAATACAGTTTCTATTGTCTTTCGGTACGTTAGGTATAATTTACGTTACGTATAATTTTAATATGTAGTTTTGTGTTTCAGCTCGCTTTAAATGCTGTGAACTTTTATCTTTCTTCTTTATTATTTAAACAAGAACGGATCCCTTGTCAAGCAAAGGAGCTAACACATTCATACATTTTATTCATCATTTCTGTTTGTTATTTTGGATCTCTTGTCTTCCATGCAATCTCGCAAAGGTCTGAGGAAGTGTAACTCTATGGAGAAAAGTGTAGGCTTATAAGCCGGGCTCGAAAAGGTCATCGTCCATGGTCTGTCAGAATTTGCGAAGTCGTTAAAGCTGCAAAGTCAAATATTGTTAAGCAACAAAATTAATTTTCGCAGTCCTTTGACTCCTTAAAATTCATATATTATCAATTGGTTAGTTCGTTTGTCGTGTTGAGTTAAAGTGCCGCCTGCATTCGTGATTTCACTTTTTTTAAAAAAAACTTCAAACAAGCGTTTCCGTTAGACTCGAACAAATATCCTAAGTGTTAATGTGGAGGGTTGTTTGGAATTTGACTTAATTTCAACGGTATAAAATGTAATGGTTATTTTTTTATATTAAAGATCGGCTTAAAATAGAGATTATTTATTTTCCTGCCGTGAGGGCAATTTTGTGTATACCTTCGACGCTGTAATAATGGTGATTTTGGTAAATTCATGTAAGGCCCACCTTCCTGCCTTTAAAGCCTTTTCGAGTGTATGCAGACGATTCAGGATGGTGGGGACACTTGCTCATATATGTACAAAAAGTTCTAGGGTTAACTGGGCTAAATTTTAAGGCAATTGTCCCTTCAATTTATCGTTATCCGCTTCACGCAAACATCCTAAGCGTACTTTGTGTTTCAAATCCAAATCTCCAATTCTAATTGATGAAAATCAATTTCCGCAAACTTTATAAAGTAATACTTACCTCCTCTTTAATCTTGTAGGTAATCCTTATTTATTATAATTTTTTTGTACCACTGTAGCAGAAATTATAGGATTATAACAGGAGTTGCACTGCAGTGCATGCTTTTAGGTGCGGTTCACCATCGCACATAGGCTAAAATAATACAAAACATCGAGTAATCATGAATTATAAGCATTTAACTTCAATTTTTAAGATTTTTCAGGAACAAAATATTTATTTTTCAACTATACCTATGAGATATGTCACAGTCTATAGAAAGTGCAGAGGTTGTTACGGTGGCGGCAGCCAGCGGTGGACACATAAATCAAGTGACTCACGTGGCTCAGGGCGGACACGTTACCTCGCATGGTGCTCCCGCGGGTCTTCAGGTAGTTCAGGTACTGGAGGACTGTGCGCTCGTGGGAGAAGACGGAACACAGCACGTGCTGTTGCAAGCCCCGCATGATGACGGTAGTACCGATTATGACTTAGATTCACAGGACGGTGTTGAAGACAATCGAATAGCTAGAAAACCCCATTCTAAGAAGCCCCTTCTTACGCTTAGCGTGCGTGAGAAGACTGCCATCTGCAGGTAGGCAGCGACCATACTCCTGGATTAGTAGTTAATATAATTGCAGACGAAAATTAAGCAAGATCCTCTTTTAATTAAAAAAGAAAAAAAAAAACAGAAGTTTTGTAGACTATAGCATTCGAAATTAATTCAAGTATTGCAGTTCCTCGATCCCACTTTTCCCATTTTCTTCTTGTGTTTTATCTTCCGTTTGATAATGTCTCGCAAATAAATCATGAAATTTTTGGAGTTCTGAATATTTTTGAAGAATCAATTGCGATTGGTTATTTGTTGTACTTTGTTGCAGAGATTGGCCAGTTTTACCATTCTCAGCAACCAAGCAAATCGATAAAAAGTCAACCGCTGGACGTTTACCGTGACCATCGATAACTAATGGATGACCTAACATTTCTTCATTAAAGGAAACATTATTTCATTAACACTTCATTAAAAAAAGGCCGTTTTAGCGACCATGTTATGGATGAATAACTGAATCATTGTACTTAATAGCAGATCGACAAGTAAATGTTTGTTTTAGATTTTCGGGTTGACTGCGGATTTCGTATTTCTATAATGTTGGCCATAAATTACGTGAACTACGTAGAACCCAGAGAATTACGCACAATCCCATTATATAAAGCCCTTCAGACTTATATATACATACACATGTCGACAATCTCAAATCCGATCATATTAGGACTTATCTGAATTGCAGGATAAGCCATTTCAAACAACTGCATCCGTGAACTGCTTTCTCTGCCTCTTTCTCTCATATTTGCATCATACATTAAATCGGAGTTAAATGCGGAAAATACCTGCTACGTACAAAATTCACTATTATCATATATATACGACGATTGTATACTTCGATTACTATTAAGTTAATGTGACCATCATTGCAATTAGTTTTCCAAAAAGGTCAATAAAGCTTATCTTATAAACATCGGGTTTATAGGCTATGCCTGTATTTTAATGCTCTCCTTCCATTTTTCTCTCCGCCGCTTTTTTTTTACTTTATATACCATTCCCTCTCGCCTATAAAATCTGTATGTATTGAATGCTATTTCACGTCGAGTTTACATTCTGAAGGTGAAAGCACCAGATGAAAAAAAAGTGCGGTTTTGATATCTACTACATTTTGTTCTTTGCCGAGATCAGAAACCGCTGAAATAACGTGGGATATTCGTGCGGTTTACAGTGAGGAATTTATAACTGAGAAAACTGCCTGAAAGGTTTTGCTAAGTTTGAAGGCAGAATCTTAGGCCTCGAGAGTGTACACAGCTTCATTTGGCTATTCAAGCTCGAAAAGGGCTTCAAATGGCAAACAGTTCGTTAAAGCTGCGAGGACCAGCAAATTATCGGGTATCTTTAATGTATGAAATTCTATCATAAATTCGGGACAGGGCGTTTCAAACATTGGCTGATGCGCACAAAGAAATATAGTTTTTCTTTGGCCCTTGCCATGTCGCTCAGCACTAAGCAGTACACAGCGACGCTAGCAAATTTTTACTTAGAATTGTTGCTTGTTAAGAGGAGTGTTGTATTTACGTTGATATATAGTAGGGGAAATAATAGCGCTTTTGGTAGATATACCTCAGTCTCAACTTGGGTCATATTTTCATGTAGAAAATGCCGTGGCTTACAAGGTGGGACCGGGAGGGTTTTATGCACTGTGAAATGTTTGAGCAGAACAAGACCGTCAACAAGATTTTATATATAGCTCAATTACGTTGAGTGAACAAGGTCATGCATTAGAAAGAACCGGATGTACAAGGCCAAATTGTCTTCCTTCCTAACAGTGCCAGGCCGCAAATGGCAAAGATTGTCGAATCCACTTTCCAAGATCTTGAGTGAAAGCTTTTGCATCCACCACATTCTACAGACCCTACACCTGCGTATAACTGACCAGCTTTTCACAGTCAAACTAAATTAGTAACCGTACATTTGATAGTGAAGAACGTCTTAAAACTTGGCTTTTCAACGCCAGATTTGAAAATTTTTGACGAGGGCGTATAAATGACTTGGCTGAGAGACTAAGGAAGGTTGCAGAGAGTGACGGCGAAACATGAGGAACCAATTGTCTCTAGAATGAAAGTGCAGCACTATTTTTTTTAACTGAAGAAACAACTCTTACTCATGTCATAGCCTAACTTTCTACGATAACTGAAATAAACTAATTGACGAATCTGCTTGGGAACAACTTTCCATATAGGTTACCGACTTGACTCTGATCATTTTTTTTCCTGCCTAGTAAAGCATCATTAGCTCATTACAATTTTGGCGTGAGCTCTGCCACAAATTAAAGTATAGTACAATAAAGTTGGCTTAAATAGAGCCTTGTAAGCTGTGAGCAGACAATGAGGACGAAATCCGACTCTTTTAAAGCGCCTTAATGATGAGACTACAACACAAGGGACTGACTTATTCTGTGCATTTTAGCATTCATTTATAATCATAATATAATAGGTCTTAATAGTGTAAAACAAGGTTTGTTCTATAAGAAATTATCAAAAATGGCGAAAAAATTGCTGACACGTTAGCAAGGAAAAACATAAGTGTCTTACAAATAAATACAAGAAGAAGCAACACACCGGGTAAGTGCGCGGAATTTAAAGAAGTGCCTGAAGTTTGTTATTCATATAAAAATCGCGTCTCGACATTCCATTATGAAAATTCGAAAGCCTTTTTTCGAACGAAATTGCAGCTTTCAGCCGTCTCTTTCAATTTTCCACATTTACGTGCCTAATGGAAATGTTTTCCAGCGCACTTGTGGTACATCCATCTTTCGTTCCATAAGCTTTAGCAAGCCTTAGGCCGTTATTGTTACTTACAATTTCTTTACCTAAGCCATTATTTCATTAAGCTATTAATAAACTCTGACTTTTTCTGATTTAGAATAATGGGATTCCCAGTTCTTATCCCATAGATTTTATGCTTACCTTATGTGTCCTTAAGTATAGTAGTTACCACTTTACCATCACGTGACAAAAACGTTACGTCTGTAAGAATCAATAATATGATATTCATTTATCGTTTGATTATATTAATTATTACCTGTGATTTTGTGTAATTATAGCCCGTTTACGGATTATTATGGATTATGCAGAGACTGAACTCTTCGTATACCAGAGATGTATCTAATGTTATTAGTCGATAGTTTTGTTATATTCTACGAAAACACACCGTAGGCTTCCCTTTTAACTCACAACTTGTTTGCAGTTCATGTTGTACGCTCTTTTTACTCAATATGTGTCCTCTGCTATTTTAGGTGGGAACACGACGTTTTAGGTTAATTACTTTTGAATATGCCCTTGTTACACATTAGTACAATGACCACCTGTGCCGGATTACCCTTATGGTTACCCTTATTAAATATCGAAAAGTTTCATCGTTTTCCTTTTTAATCTGTAACACACTAGGTAAAGTATTACGGCAACGAAAAACATAGGTTTTATGTTTATATGCTGATGTATGCATCATAGCTAATGTCAGGATATCATTCGATTCTATATTGAGCGCCTATGAAATTCAACTTGTCGCTTAGTAAGCAAACGCTTTTCTCCCGCTTCAGAATATGTATTTTGGCTGTGCTGTCTCCGGTGACTAAAACCTTTTTCTTGGCTCAAAACGTTTGGTAAAAAAAGAAAAGTTAAAACATCAAGGCCATGCGTTTGGGAAGCTGGGAAAAGGTGTACATCCCACTTCCAAATTTTATCCTAGTTAAAAACGTTTTGAAAGTTGTACTTTCCTCATTTTTTTGAGGTACCCGCTACCTGACTTTAGTCCGTCTGTGACAAGGACTGCCGTTTTCCAGCTTTTCAAAACGAACTAGCTTAAGATTACGAGAGCTTTGTTCGTTTGAACAATATTATTACTTATAATATTGCAGGTACAAAGCACAGCATCCGGACTGCAACCAGCGACAGATTGCTGAGCACTTCACAAAATTGTGGAACAAGGAAATTTGTCGTCGTCGCGTAAGCGATATTCTAATTCAGAAGGAAAAATGGTTTGAGGTGGAGAGACGAGTGAAAGGTGATGCAGACAAAACATTTCGGGATGGCAAGTTTTCCAATCTTGAGAAGCTCGTCTATGAGTGGATCGTCGACGTCGTTAGGTAATTATATTGCCTTATTTTCTATTTGTTTTCACTATGAAATGATATAGGGAGTGTATCTTTCTTAGATCGGTTATTTTGTCAGGAGCTCGCTTCCGTACCTAATATTTTAAGGCATTTAGATAATGAGCTCCAACTTTTCAAATTTTTTTTCACTGGCATAGTTATTTTATTATTATTATTACTATTGTGTAAAATCTTTTGCCATTTGGACGACAGCTTGTCTATACCGCTATTGTCGAAGTCTGGGGTATTAAAATCTATGAAGTGTCGAAAATCGATTTTGATGTGATGAGATTTAGACAATTTTTTTATAAAGTAGCTTTTGAACTTCTGTTTCGGCTGAAGTCGACGAGCTAGAGCATAACACCTGCGGTAAACCACCGAACAAACATCACAGATTATTGCAGCTGTATATTTATCTTGCGTGATTATCCCACTGATTTAGTTACATCCATCTATAGTGTGACCGACAACAAGATTTATTTTTCGTCATAACTTCCGATTCGATACAACAATGGATACGTTTTTGAGCTTACAGTTTTTCTTATTTATAATTTTATATACCAACAGCTTTTGGTCCTTCTAGTAATAGGTTGAGTTGAAAGTTGCAGTTGGAGCCGACAGATGGCGACGTACTTAGTTGGAACTTCCCAAGATTAGTTTTTTAACTATCGAGCGTGTGTCTGATTATTTTCATTAAGCTGTTATCATTAAAAATTATGATTTGGTGCGTTCAATCACCGATCTCGAAAGGAGGCAAATTTGACCTTGTTTTCTTGACTATTTTCGTGCTGAAAAAAGTGCTACCGAGTCAAAAAGAATCGTTTGCAAAGCCGAAGACCGTTATGCAGTAAGCGAGCGGTACGACCGGTCAGTTATGGTTTTATCGCTTCAGAACCGGCGAACAGATTTGAATAACAAACTACGTTCCCGACCGCCATGAAAGGAAAACAAAGACAAAACGCAGGTAACCTCTAAGCAGAACGCAGCGTAGCCGACCAGAGGGCTCTCTGCAAGCTAGGAGTAACACAGGTGGCTATTGCACATGATTTGCATGCACTAGAGAAGATCGAAAAAGCCGGAAAGTAGACCGCCATGAAGTCAGTGCAAATTATGGAAAAAATCCATCTGATAATATGCTTTTCGGTGCTGGCACGAGAGGATAAAAATTATTTGTATAAAAAATCATTACCGGCGATGAAAAACTGATATTTTACGACACCCCCAAATGCAAACCAGAAGGTTTAGATCCCTCCAGTTGGACGCCAAACTAAATATTGTCGAAGGTGGCTCCTATGCACATAGTTGAACGAGAAGGGAGTGTTACACTATGAGGTACTAAAATTTTAGGAAAAACTATAAAAGACTGTTACGGATCTCGACTTATTCGTCTGAACCACGAAATTGACAGAAAAATGCTTTTGACTGGTAAAGGGCAACGCAAGGTGATGGTGCTGCATGACAACGCCAGAACGGACACTGCTTTGATGACCCAGGGAACGCTAATAGATTTTCAGTGGAAAACTTTGCCCCAGGCGGCGTACAATCTGGAGATCATTTTACCTTATTATCACGTGTTCTGGTCAATGCTACGTAGCCACGAAAGCAAATAATTCGACGAACAGATCGCTTCCAAGTTGGCTGCCATAAAGATGGGCGAGGTTCGTAGTAGCCGCAGGACACTATTTTGACTAAGATTTGTTCACTTCTTTGACGGTTACAGTGAACATACCCGTTACTCAACCTAATTATACATCTTCCGCCGAAGACAAGATTAAGGTCCAAATCCACTCGACCTTTTTTTTTGCTACTACTATTCGTTAAAAAAGGGTGGCAAAACGACGTGTCGTTAAAAATACATTGAATAAATGAGGTCAAAAGTACTGAATTATGAGATTAACGTGTCTCGCATGCTATATTGTCCCAATCTAGAGCAGAATACACATAACCGAATAAATATCACGCGAAAAACGAAAATGTGATATTAAACTGTTTTGGGCGTCTCTTTGAGCCAAATGTAACTTATAAAAAATTTATCTCGTTTTCTCTATTATTTGTGATGTTTATATGTGCGTGCACTCTTATACCACTTGTTCTGCTAACAATGAACTTCTAGTATAGTTTGGTAACACATATGGTTGTAATTTTCCTTGCTTTATGTTTGTCTCGCTCAGATCAGGGGGCCGCGTATGGGACGATGATGTGCGGCGTTCGGCAAAGCGGCTTGCTGAAATGCACGACGTCAAATCGTTCGTTGCGTCACAGGGTTGGTTAACGGGGTTTCGAAAAAGATACGGGCTCAAACAGAATGATGAGCAGGGCGATATTATGATCGAGATCGATGTTGACAGTCACCAGAGCTCTCAAAATCAACATCATCAACAACAACATCACGCCTCCCCAATCGAGTACGGGCACAGGTATAGCAAAGAAAAAGTAATCATCTGTTCTGTTTTTAAATCAGCAGTGCTCTGTATTAACATATTAGGGAACATTTGAACTTTATTTTTGCCATTATTTTTTAGCTTTGTATAATATTATTTTTCTTTTTCTCATCTTTGCCCTTATTGATAAATTCAAATTTAGGGAATTGCTAAGTGACTACAGGAATTTTCCAATATAAATTCCGCATATCTGCGCGTACCGTTTGTTATAAGCTCATTTTGAGCGTTGTGTAGCTCTGGCACACGCTAGAATTTAAGGATTTAAGCTGACCGTTGCCTGTCTTCTTTTACATATACCATTCTCGTGCTACAAATATTCAGTGTAAGAATCCTACGAAGGTTGATATGTAATGTAGGCTATACTGCAAAATTTTTACAGAGATGAGAATCAAATCCAGTTGCTTCAAGGAAACGAGGGTCAGTCGTACACAGTCAATATCACCGTTGACAGTAGCGGTAACGCTTCACAAACGCATTCTCCTCAAGTGGGAGTTTCACATCATCCACACATTGTTGGGGCAGTCAGTGTTGGAAACTCCGGAGCGCAATTAAATCCTGTCAACCCGCATGTAGGTCGTGGTGGCGTTCAAGGCCCTCAAAATCATCATGACGGCCAGCTGAGTGATATTGAAACCGGTGATAGTGCTGATGAAGACCACGAGGTAAGCAACAATAGTTGTTGATGATACAACAAAACTAATTGGGCACCTACAGCTAGATGTAAATGTTTGTAGATGATAAACTCCATATTCAAAGATATTCTATAAATTATTCATTTTTTTCCAGCAGCAGCAGTGAATGCTGTTTTGAAACGTTAAAGCTTTATTTTGTTTTTCGTGACAATCCAATACGCAATGCTTTGAGTTCGATTCAATGGTCTGCGCGGCAAACATTCCGCGATGAGCTTTTTATCCAATTTGGAGGATCCAGTGGCATCAATCATCTGAGTCTGAAAAATTTACCTGAGCGGAAGTGGACTGGGGAATGAAATTTGAGCGCTTAGTTTTAAGGATGGGCTCCTATATATAATTTTTCTTGTTAATTTTGTAGATAAACCGTGAAGTATTACTTTAGGCTGGTCTTGCTAAATTCTTGGGCTTCTATCCAATAGATCTAAAGAACGACATAGTAACAATATCTCAGAGTAAACAGTTACCAACATTAAAACTTCCGCAAACAGTACTCACATGTTCATGGCTACCATGGCAAAGAACTTAGAAATGTGAGTCAACTATCCAGGCTACGCCAACTTATCATATTGAAAACACCTTCGACCTAGGTTAATTAGATCATGCTTTATTTCCGCGAAAGATTTACTTATGGCCTATGCACACGCGTTTTATGTTCCTTCTTTGATAACAACAATAGCTAAATTCTAACTAGCAAGCATGCGCTACAATTGTGTACCCCAGAATCCGTGAGTATAGCCGCATATGACGCATTTCAACGTACATAACAGTGTCGCACGTCATATTAATCTTGTCTTTAGCAGACTAATTAAAAAGGGCAAATTGGATCAGTTTATTCACGCATCAATGCAAATGAGGCAATTCTCTCTGTTTTCATTACCTTGCGGTTTCGAAATTGTTTTAGTTGCGTCAAAAGGGGTCACGTTGTCCTTACGCGATCTTTTTTCCTTGGAATAAAGGTTGCATATGCTGCGACATGAAAAGTGGGAGTACAAAGTGATGAAATTCGTGAACCATAGACCCTGAACGCCTGAAGGTTGCTTTACTGATATATTTGCGTAATGTGTTCAGCAATATTGAAGTCCATGTCAAGGGACGATTGTTGTTGGCGAAAGCAATTTGAGGACAACTTGATGGTGAAAGAAATCGTCGAGGTTTGTAAAATCTAAGAAGGATTAAATCACCACACCTTGACGACCAACTAAGTCCTGACGAATAGGCGTTTCCGGTTCAATAGATGCTAGTGTTTTAGGAATATATTAAGAGCAGCGTCGCAATTTCTATGGACATCAACCTTGAGTAATAAAGAAGCGTTGCCGAAATATCGCAGCGAGCGATTTTTAGCAGTAGTTTTTAACGCTAGCTTCCTCGTGCGTCATTTACAGCTTGCAATTCGAGAAGATATCACTGGAAGACACTAATTTGATGCAATGCGATTTAGCCTGCTTAAATTTCTATATAGTATCAAAGGTAACCTCAAGAAAGAAAGTAATTTGTTTATAGTGTTTTTGTAGGCTACCAGGGTACATTTACTTCATGTTTGGACTCCTGTACTGAATGCACTGCCATGCTGCACCAAGATCCAATTAGCTTGAAGCTATAGCTTAAATTGCAATCATTAGATGACGGAGTAATGATGTGTTAACCTATTATATAGATAAATGAGTTCGGTTAGCAAGTCCTCTGCTACCTGCCTTTTTGATAACAACTTTTTCCATAACTGAAATTCGTCGGTACCTCCTATTACAGGCCACTGTGCCATCCTTCAAGCATTGCTTCAGGGACCTGTTTAGCATAAACAATTTGGAAAAACCGATCAAGAGCAGAGATCATCGCTATTTTCGCCGTTTTTCTCTTTATTAAAGTATTTACTGGGGAATGAAAGTTTGTTTATACCCAAATTCGAATTTCTTTTCTGTAAGGCGACAGAATTAATGTTTTGTGCACATTATTAGACGGGAAGGACTTATTACTTTCCAGGCGGACTCTATTTCGGCGATTGTACTAGGTTCTGTCGAGACACCTACTAACTAGCGCATCGCAGCATTATTAAACGTAATTCACTGCTTGTCTTGATTTTCAGTTAGTAGTACCGCAAGTTCGTAGAGCAGGTTGTAGGTGCCCTGCGAATCAATTGATCGCGGTCACCTGTCCAGTTCCCTTTCTACCGAGGGGCACATTTTGCCTAGAAAAGAATTTTCCTATGAACATTATGTCCTCGACCTCGATAAAGCAGTATTTAACCATGTTTATCAAAGTCGAATGAGACGTTTCTTCTCTTCTAGGACCTCGACTGTAGTCGCCGCGCTTGTCTGTTATTTAGTTTCAAGTAGGGTCAACGACCTCTTTTAGTTCGTGCCTGTGTAGAAATTGGAGACCTTTCACTTGCAAGGCGTCCTTGCGCCCCCATTTTTCAAGTGCTTTCGTCCTCACTATAGTTCTTTCATACTCCAGGCCATAGCGGCAGCCTAGTTGAATGTAGCAAAATCGTCCTTTGTCGTAATGCATGCATGTCAGGGCCAAAACCTTTCGAATCTATAGAGTGACGACTTAAAACCTCTGTGTTTAAATTTTATGCTAGGGTTGCGGGCAAAACCCAGCATGCTTCTATACTGACCGTTCTATAAGACTCTATGACACATAACGTTAGGGTTCCTTGCCTTTTTCGAAAGAGTCTCTAATTCGCACATGTAACCATCGAATTGCTTCACCAAACCGCTGGACTAAGGAGAGTTATAGATTCTGCAGTCGGTATTATGAAGCGACCTTGTTTAGCCCGTTTCGGGGTATGGATACCTCGGATACCCTTGCAGATCTTTACGATGGCCGTCCTCACATGCTGTGTCCCAGAAGTTTTCAAATGTATTCAGCGTAATTTACTATTTTACTCTTGCTGCCAGCGGAAAGCAGAATAATGAGCGTACTTGCGACTTTTCGATAAGTAAGATAGCTTTGCTTTTTCTCATGCCAGTGGAAATCCAACTGCTGACATTCATTTATAAATGGCGCGGTTGGCTTTATTGATCTTGAGCTGAATTTCCACGACTGTGTTTAGCCCCCCCCCCCCCCCTGTTGTAACTTCTAAGCCGTTTACTTACGGCAGCGCTTTGGGTCCGCGTGGAGAATGCCGCAGGTGTAGTACGTATTTGTAGACAATGTTCCAAGCTATAGCTAGCCTCATCTAAATCAATATTCTTCGGCTTGTAGCTAGTCTCTCCTAAAATTCACAAGGGATGCGATGAGCTGTAAAGTGACTTAATTTTAGCGACCATATTAGGATAAAAAATAACAGTCATTTTTTCGTATGTTGTAACCAGATTTCAAACATGTCGACACATAGACACTTTGGTAGATTTCGTGCTTCCTGAAAAAAACACTTTTCTATGAACCTTTTTCTGAAACCAAGTGAAATGACTGAACTTGTTTAACTGCTTAATAAATTGACAATAAGCGAATATTGCGAGACGTGATTTTCCTGTATGACATTTACTTCCGCCTGCTTTTAGCAACTTGATGATGAAATTTTTATTGCGCTTGGCTTATTGCTGTTCCATGGGATGATATATGTTCAAGTTCATATAACACTGCCTTAGGGGCACGTGATTTAATTGGCGGAAATTCAATGAAAGAGGCATCTATAATGGGTCAGCGTTATGGGTACCTGTTTCATTTATCGAAGAATTCATCTGCTACCGAAACGGTAGTTAAAGCCTATCCATTTTGATCCAAGATGGTTTCGTACTGTAAGGCCAGGCAGACTTTTTGCTGCTGACCTCAACTGACTGATTGCTTCGAGATTGCTTGTCAAAAATAGTTTCCCTTAAATCTGATCTATTATACCAAAAAAAAAGGATTTTACAGTTAGAAAAATGTCGTGAAAATAACGGTCAAAGAGCCAAAACCTGATCATATCGTACCCAATTTAGATAACCATATTTTTACCTGTCCTGTTAATTCCACAGTCTATTAGTGAATCCATTAGATTTCGAATCATAGCCAAAAACTCTGCGCTCATGTTTATTTTTGTTTTAGGCGAACATTGGATTAGCGCAACCATCACAAACTCAGCTACCGGTCAATGTTAGTTCTGTGGGAACCGAAGCCAGTAATATAGCCTTGGACGACATTGTAAAAACGATCATTTACGGTGGGCCATCGACAACAGCCCAAGTCATTTCTGGTGCTGCTCAGCAAAACACCGCCACGGAACAGTAAGCCAATAAAATAACCAAATATTAGACTTAACTTCTTCTCGTTTAGACAACGTATGAAGACGTTGTTATTATAATTGAATTGCAACTAACCAAATATCAGCGTAATATTTGACTAAATTAACATGAAGGTTGCTTGGGGATATCTAAGGCTATAAGGATCCCTTTAAGGGATCATATTTGTTGTGTTACAAAGAAAACATCACTTCATTATACAGTTATACATTTAATTACTTTTATCTTCTCCTTTGCCTTCTCTTATGGAACTTCAAGTGATTCCACCTCGCATCTTGGCACAGCTTCCACAGAAATCGGTTGTTTAGTAGCAACCATTTATACTATTTCTTGCTCTTAAGCGACTAAGT